>NC_081408.1:268844579-269154163 GCF_030272615.1 Cryptomeria japonica
GCATCTATGAAGATTCTGTTATTTCTTTCTTTCCAAACACTCCAGCAGATATGGGGAGAGATCTGCCTCCATAGCTGTATAATCAGGGGGTGGTGGGAGGTAGGTGGCCATCCATTAACAAACTAATGAATGTTATCATGAAAAAACCATTGAATATCACATTTTTCAAGGGTAATGGCCCACAAGTGCTTTGTGAAGGGGCAATGGATGAAAAGATGGTCAATAGATTCCTCCTCAACTTTACATAAGATGCATCTGTTGGGAAGTTGGAATCCCCTCCTTTTCAAATTGTCCTGAGTCAATATTTTTCCATGCATAAGGGACCACCAGAAGAAGTTAATTTTTGGAATAAGTTGTGGGTTCCATATCGTCTTCCAGCATTCAACATCATCAATGGGTCTCAAGAGTTGTCTGTAAGCAAACTTGACTGAGAACTCCCTCAACTAGGTCCCTTTCCAAATGAATCTATCCTCTTGGGGAGATAAAGGTACCCTGCACTCAAGCATAAGATCCTGTAGATCAAGGGCAGTGGGCAACAGGTTAGGTCGATCAGTAAAAATTAGGGAGATGTTCTTCCATCTTCCTCTTCCCAGTACAATGTAGTCGACAATGTAATCACCAAAGTGATCCTTTAAGGAATTCATTATTTGGCAGAATCGAGATTCAGCCAGAGGTTTTTCATCCAGCCAAGAGTCCTCCCAGAACCTAATCTTCCTGCCATTTCCAATCTACCACTTCAGTCCTTCTCTGATAACAGGCCTAAGTTTCAGGATGTTGTTCCATAATTTTGACCCATGAGGCAGGTCACCGGAACTCAAATTAAAGTAGAATTGCTCCCTTTCCAAATACTTAGCCTTGATAAAGTTACACTAGTCTGCCTCACCTTTAGTTAGGGTCCAACCCACTTTAGCAATTAATGCCTTGTTCAAGGCATTTATCTTTCTGATACCAAGACCCCCCATGGTCTTGGGTAAGCAAATAGTGTCCCAATTGACCAAAGAGAGGCGTTTATTTTCCTCCATGCCTATCCAAAGAAAAGTTATGTGGATCCTCACATGCTTGTCGCCCATAGAACCAGATATTTTGAACAGGGAAAGGAAGTATAGAGGGATGTCGAGGAGGGAAGCAGCAAGGAGTTGGAGCTTCCCCGCACTACTAAGGAATTTGCCCTTCCAACCAACAAGTTTCTTTTGTATTCATTCAAGGATAGTATTCCAGAATGCAGAGGTAACCTCTTTAATAGTGAGGAGGAGACCCAGGTAAGTCCCAGGAAGAGCAACAGATTTACACCCAAGGATATAAAGGATTTTGGTCTGAAGGTCCATGGGGGTGTTGAAGAAGAAGAGATTACTTTTATCATAGTTGATACATTGCCCTGAAGCAAAGGCATACTCCATAAGTAAATTCTTCCAGTGTTTAGCCTCAATCAAGAAGGATATACCAAAAAGAAAGGTATCATCCACAAATTGTTGAATCACCGAGGGGGGAATAGTAGAAGTCACTTTGAAACCCTACAATCTTCCATTGACCATCAGATCATCCACATTCCTACCCAAGACTTCTGCAATCATAATAAAAAGATAAGGGAACAGGGCGTATCCATGTCGAATACCTTTTCCAGCTTTAAAGTGGCCCCTAAGAGTCCCATTGATCAAGATAGAGAACTAAACCGTAGAAACACATTCCCATATAATATCAACAACTTTCTGATTGAAGCCCAGTTTTGAGAGACTTTTAAATAGGAAGCACCAGTTGACTTTATCATAAGCTTTTGAGATGTCGAGTTTGAAAACCGTACCTACAATTCTGCTTCTGTCCATAGAATGGATAATTTCATGAGTAGCAATGGTCGCATCCAGGATTTGATGACCAGGGACAAAGCCTTTTTGGGAGGGACTAATAAACTTAGCTAGAAGCGGCTTAATTCTATTCACCATGACCTTGGAGATTATCTTGTAGATAGAATTGCAGAGGCTTATGGGCCAAAAATCCTTCACGTAATTGGGGTTCGGAGACTTGGGGACAAGAACAATGTAGGTGTTGTTTAGTTTTTTTAGTAATTTACCAGTCCCGAAGAAATCCTTCACTGCTTTAGTGACATCATAACCAACAATATCCCAGTAATCCTAGAAGAAAGTCGGGGGGAAGCCATCCGGGCTCAAGGTCTTGAAAGCAACCATCGCAAAGAAAACCAAATGGACCTCCTCTGAGAAAATGGGAGCAAGGAGTTGATAGTTATCCTCCTCCCCAATGGCATTAGGGAGCTTACTCAAGAGCCTGTCCTAGAGGGACTCATTAACTCTTCCAGATTCAGTATACATACAAATGAAGAATTCAGTGGCAGTTTGACCAATTTGGGACTCACCAGTGATCTCCTAACCAGAGTCAACTTTTAGGCATTTGATAAAGTTTCTCCTCTTATGAATGCTAGCTGAGCGGTGGAAGAAAGCCGAGTTTTTTGTCGCCCTCCTTCAGCCACTGAATTGTGGATCTTTGCTTCCAATAGATTTCATCCTTAGAAAGGATTTCCTTCCAATTCTCTCGACATTCTTCCTCTTCAACAAGAAGAGAGTGAGGGGGGTCACTTGCGCCCATACAACCTTGGAATTGTTCAAGTTTGGAGCACAGTTCCTTCTTCTTTTTGAAGATGTCATCAAAGGTCGCCTTATTTCATCCTTTCACTTCTCTTTGGATGAGGTTCAGTTTCTCAGCAAATCTGAACATCGTAGTCCCTTGGACCGGGGTGGCCCACCAACCCTTGACCAGGTCATTAAAATCCAGGTGGGAGGCCCACATGATCTCATATCGAAAAGGGGGGGGACCCAGGGGGTCTATCAGTCCAATGGAGGAGGAGAGGGCTATGATCGGAAGCAGTCCTTGGGAGGGTCCTTAGATAGGAGTTGTGACCAATATCCCAATTGTTAGAGACAAGAAATCTATCTAGTATGACTTGAATTAGGTGGTTTTCTTTCCTATTGTTCGACCAAGTGAAGGGGACACCCTGAAGATCTAGATCAAAGAGGCTAGTAGCATTTATAAGATTAGCAAGATCTCCCATGCTATCAGAAAAATCCACAAGACATCCACATTTTTCAAAGGGGTAAAGAGGGGTGTTGAAATCACCTGCCAACATGTAATGAGAATTTTGGTCCACGAGGATGAGCTCAAAAATTTCCTCCCACGCTAGATGCCTTTCCACTTTGGAATTGGGGGCATATATATTGAACAAGTGCTAGCAAAGATCACCATATTGAAAAGTAACCGCTAGGAAGTTGTGAGTGCTTACATAGACCTTTTCTTGGACTTTGTAGGGTGCCAAAGGGTAGCAATTCCACCAGACGCCCCCAACGCCTCAACATACAAAAAGGAAGCCCCCGACCAAAGTTTACCGGTATTGGTTGCAAAAGTTTGGTAGGACATTTTTACCTCCTGAAGAAGACAAATATCTAGTTTCATTTCCAAGATATATTGTTTTATAACAAATTGCTTCTGGGGGTTATTGAGTCCCCTTATGTTCCAGGAGAGGAACTTCATTTCTTATTCTTGTTGATTCCATCAAGGGTCAGTTGTTTGCCCCTTGCAATATCCCTTGCCATAACTTTATGTCTCAACACTCTCTCAGTTGGTCTTCCAAATTTACTATCAATACCCACATCTGCCTTCTTAGATCTAGTTTTTTTCTTCTAAGTCAACCAATCCTCATTATCCGTAGAGGGAGAACAGGGCAGCGATAGCTTCACACTAGAATTCGGATGGGGAGATTTAGCCACTCCCTCTGAATTTTTTTGAACTACTAGGGGGACAAAGAGGGGTTGTGATTAACAACTTATTTCCACCTGAGGGGGTCTTAAAATCACAGAGGTTAAAGGGGGCTTGTGGGGTCATGGGGATAGTTATAGCAGAAGGACTGGGGGAGAGGTAGCCATCACCCATAGCCAAGGAGGGGGAGGCAGAAGGACCATGGGATAGCTATAGACTAATCACCAGGGGAATTTCTCCATCTTCCAGAGGTGCTACTGGGATAGATTTCTTCATTGGATCAATAGGGTTTTTTATAATGTCAAGGATCTTATCAGTGTGGGGGTAATCATCAGAGATCTCACATACATTAGGCAGCCCCAAAGGGGCTAAAGAAGAGGGAGCACTTGGGCTGATGGGATCATCCACAATAGCATTCTCTTTTAGCTTGGGTTCTGCAGTCACCAGGGTCTTACACTCAGCATACATATGCCCTTGTTTAGCACATTTCTGACAAAAAGAGTGGCATTTTCATAGATAATGGCCTCAAACTATTTCCCCCACTTTGAGTTTAGAGAAACAAAGTTGGGAAGTGCTTTGTTAATAGCAACATTAACATAGATTTGGGCATAAACCAATATGGATTTAGCAAGGGTGATCGAATTCATAGTAAATAGTTGTCGAACAAGTTCCCAATCCAGCAGAAGATCTATTCATCCAAGAATTCCAGCAGGAGGCCAGGGAGCCTAACCCAAACATGAGCCTAACCCAAACAAGAGCCAAGCGATTGAGTTCGATTAAGGCATCAAACCCAGGCTTCCATTTAGCAAGAGTTAGAATATGTTTTCCAAAGGCCCAAGAGCCTGAGAGGACAAAGATCAAGTCTTCCTCCGCAGTAAACTTGAAAAGGAAGAGACCTCCTGGCATAGCCGGGATATCAATGCTTCCCTTTCACTTCCATCTTGCCTTAGCCCATCGCCTAACCATGTCAATAGATGGTTTGAAGGAGAAGAAATGTCCAACTATCGCCAGGTGAAGGGATGAAGCAATTTTATCCAAGAGACTATCAGGGAGCTTGATCTCCATTCCTTCGTCAATTTGGGTAAAGTTAGCCAAAGTCACTTCCAAAGTCGTATAAGTGGACCCTAGAAGAGCACTTTTCTAGTTGGATTTGGAATCTTTTTTGCCATTCTCCACATTCTTCTGACCGGAAGCATTTTTTGGTCCGGGAGGAGGTGTATTCTTCTTGTTTTCTTCAAGGTTATCCAAGCCTTTGTCCTCATCCCTTTGACCAGATTTCGTCCGTACCAAAGATGAAGAGCTAGAAGGAATATCGATCTCGGCAGTCTTTTCCATAAGACCCACAGACAGTGGGGTCCTAGAAGTGGAACCAGGGGCATGTGAACCGATCGTGGTATTGGGGGGGTCCGGTTGCAAGGAGGAGGGGACCTCCCTAGAGGGGGTACTCATATAGTCGATTCAAATTCGGACGAAGGCAGAGGCGGGAAAAAGTTGCAGAGCTATATCCTGCGATTCTCGTGATAATTGTAAAACCATATAGCATTTGTTGAGTTAATGCCCTTTAACAATATTGCACCAATAGTAGTGACTTCAAAGCTGATAGTGTTGATGATGAATACCCACAATTGAATGAAATGTATTCCTTAGATCTAAAAAGCAATAAATCATGTGACGCTACATAACATGCCAATAAAAAATGACTTGAGGCACAACCATCATCTAACTTTTCTTTTTGGGCCTTTTTAGACAGCTCAACAAAAAAACATGCTGATGTGGTATCATATTTGATGACGTGCCTCCAAAACTTTAATTATAAGTAAGAAACTTGCCAAATAAACTATTGTTAAAAAATAAGAATGATTTGAAATTTTCACATAAGATTTGAAAGGTACGTAATGAAAATACCTAGTGGAAGAGCACCAGTAGCTGTCATAGCTAACTTCGTGCATCCACATATTCTAAATGGTACATCAGATTTTGACGATTTTTTTTTAGTTGTCTTCGTATGCGACTTAACTCCTTATAGCTATTGTTCTGACTTCTGAGTAGTAATGATGCACGCCATGAGATCAATTATCCGCACAAAGGTCAAAAATTACATATTTCAAAGTGTCACCTAATACCTAATTAAGGATGTTCTAGTAACCGCCCACTCACCGCCCACTCAAAATCGCCAGTACTTGTGGACAAATGTCCCAATAGTTTTGCATAAATGTTCCAATAGTGATGCACAAATAGGCCAATTATGAACAAAAATTGATAAAAAGTGATCGGCTATTAGTCCATATGAAATTTATTAATGAGCTTTTCAAAATTTGAAACTATGACAGCTATTAAGAGGACACTATGACAACAAATATACAGATATTAGAACTACACTAGTACTCTTCCCCTAATAGAGCCTCCCCTTGACCCTCCCCACCATATAGAGGCAAGACAGTTTAATTTAGAAAAAGGGCTGTTCATAGTTGCAGTTTCAGAGCTGTCTTAAATTGGTTTTGCAGGTCCCAAAATTGTCCCGAAGTTTGAACTTTAGGTATTCTAGACAGGACTGCGCCAAGGAAAAAGCAGACCGGAAAATGCACGAATGGGTGAGCTGTAAAATTATTCGCAGTAATGATGTGGAAAGAGAGTCCGTCAAACATGGGGGATCTTTGAAGATATATATATATATGCCTGCACTCTGGAGTCGTATTAATTCACCTGTAATTCATTCATTCTCATTTTCTCTTCGCTCCGTTCTCCGATGCATTTGATTTTTCAGGCAAAAAGAAGAAGTACGGTATGCAGTTTTCTGTCAAAAGTTTTAACCATGACAGGCTAAAAGGCTGAAGCGAATGGCATATCATTCGACTTGGTTTTGCTGCAATTCAGAGTTCAGACATGAATTATAACGCACGGTTCTGCAACTGCCATCCTCCGCGTGCTCTTCTATCTTCCACTTGATCGCTACCACATCTGTAATTTGCAGCCAGCATATAATTATTAGTGACATTTGTAATGGTGCCCTCCATTCGCACAGAACTGCATACCAAAGGGGAAGAGCACAAGTGTATTTTATATTTTTATAATAGAAACAGTTTGATTATGTAAGTATCATTATATTTGTTTTTTAAGAATGGATTATTCATTATAACAATATGAATAAGTATACATCTAAACAAAATGAGTAAGTATACTTTATAATCAAAACTAATACGAGTAAGTATACATCTAAACAAGATATCATCTATTAGCTAAATAGGTTATTTACAAGGGGATCTCATCTATTGAAGTCACATAGACATTAAAAACAGTTCAAATGGACCTCTAAGAGTTTGAATCTTGGTAGACAACTTCTTTTTTTTCACATATCATCATCTTCACCAATTGTGCTCAACTAATTAAAATAAAACCCTTTAACATGTTTTTGTTTTGAAAATTTATATTATCTATTGTTGTTATAAATTTATTGTTTTAATAATGAAGTTTGTTTGTTTAGGATATGAGCTGATTTTAAATCAAACTTTTATTTATTTTTTACTACTAAATCTCATTTCAAGGTTTCTGCCTCTCTAAGGTAGCTACATCTATGATCCCCTTTATCTAAATATAATTGCGTGTGTGGTCTAATTTTTCAGTTTCAAGTTTCAAATTTCAAATTTCAAATCTATTCCTTTCGAGGCAAATTAATTTGAAAATATTAGCTATCCTCCTTTACATTAGGGTTTGACCATGGTCCTGTATAAATATAGTCCTATTGTTGCCCCAATTGCTAGGAAGAGTAATGTAAAAATCAAATTTCTTGAATATAAAATTACCCCTAATAATTATACCAAACTTTTAAAAGGAGGCCCTAGCACAAAGGGTAAAATTTTGGCCAGTGTTTAAAAAGGTCTTAAAAATAAGGATATGTTTAATTCAAGATGGTATGTTATTCAAGGAAATCTTAGGATTTCAATTCATGATAATATTATCAAAGAGAAACATAGTGGAAAATTAGCATGACACTTTCATATAAACAAGATAATAGCTTTGGTAAGTGAATATTACTTTTGGCCTCAAATTTAAAAGGATGTAAGATTTTTTTCTCAAGAGTTAGAACTTGTCAAGTTGTTAAAAGTAGTCAAAATCATATCTACCTTTAAAAATACTAAAAAGGCTTTGGGAGGACATAAGCATGGATTTCATACTAGATTTTCTAAAGATACAAAAAAGATATGATTCCATATTTGTAATATTGGAGCACATCAATTTTCCAAGATGAAACATTTCATTCCTTGTAAGAAAACACATGATGTTGTACATGTTGTTAACCTATTATTTAGGGATATTGTGAGATTACATGGATTACCAAGGAGTATAATTACAAATATTGATACAAACCTATGGAAGAAGGTGAAGATCAACCTAAAATTCAATTCAATATTTCATCCATAGACTAGAATGGACAAAGAGAAGTAGTGAATGGAGGTTTGGGTGATTTGTTGAGATGTCTAGTAGGATATAATAGAGGAATTTGGGACAAAATACTACCACAAGAAGAGTTTGCATACTATAATTTAGTGAAAGGAATTATTGGAAGGATGACATTTGAAATAGTGACAAGATTTCATCTTAGAGGAGTAGAAAATGTAGAGATATCCATAAGGAAGATAAGAGGAGTGTGTAAGTAGAGGAGTTTGTATATTACTTGGAAATTGAAATAAATAAAATGGTTATCCTAAGCTAACATGTGCATCAACTTGGAATCACTTTTCTCTATGTGTTTATGTGCATTTGATTAAAATAAGAAGGCGTATGAATGGGTTAGACTTTATTCCTCAAGGGAGAGTTAATTTGTCCTAGATACACACCTAGGCTCTTCTTTGTGTTGTGTTTAATGTGATTGATTGAATGCATACAAATGACTAGGATAATTATGGAAATTGTGAGCTAAACTAACATAATGCATGAAATAGAGAACAAAAATACAAAACAAAACTACAATTCTAGAAATGGAATGTAGAGTGGCACTCAATGAGCCTATAAATTATCCTATTTATTTCAATATTTATGCCACTTTAATCCATTTCCATTTTCCATTCCAATACATTTCTATAATTTACCTTATTTCCATGAAGCATTGGTTATGATAAATGATGATTAGTAAACATTTATATGTTTAGTTAGTTGATGACTAAATAGTGGTAAATTATTATATGGGTGGTAGTTATCAAATGTAAATCAGTTTGGAAAGATTAAAATCTGCAAATTCATACATATAGATTCAAAATGTGTATCTCATCAAAATGGGCAAAACAAACCCTACCCTCCTCTCCTATTATCCTCCAATCGGGTATTCAAATTTTCACCCAGAAATTCTACCCTCCAAAAATTCTTCACTACAAAATTTTTGATATCACTACAAAGTTCGTAGTATATCGGATAAATTACCCAAATACAATAAAAAATGAGACCCCCCTAGATCACTATTCATGCACTTCACTACCCCGACCATCACTTGCCTGCACCACCTCACCCCACCTTTGCCTCATCTTGGTGCTCTATCCACTCGTTGCTTGCCTCCTTGTAGCTCGACCCCTACGATTCCCTTGTTGTTGCCCATCTCTCCAATAGTCCACCAACTTGAACTTGAGTTTTGTCAAGTCCATCATCTCCTGCGATAATCTCAAATCCAACACTAGCTCCCAATTGGTAACATAGTCACAAACAATGCGCCATCCCTCCACAAATTCATGCCTCCTCACATTCCTATCCTCAAGAGATTGCCAAAGGATGAAAGGATGCACATGTGGAGGGCACCCCATGACAGCCACCCAATATCCCAAGGCCGTAACAAACCCTCAACCAAGCTTTGCAAATGCAAGAAGAGCATCCAAACCTTGCCTCCATTTTGGCCTAACACATCTCTCCATAATCCTTTTCACCTCTTGAATACTTTCACACTCCAACCCCCAAGCACAAAACATGGACGAGATATCTGTGTTCGTACGTTATTTTTGATTTGCAAGTATGAAGTCATATCCCAGAACCTGACAGACCTACAAAAGAGAGAAAGGGTCATCCGTAGTAAACACATTCTTTAATCTCCCAATTGTGATTTTGCCCCAAAAAGCCATCTTGAGGCCTTCAAACTGAAATTTTCCTCCATTCTCTGAAATCAAATTCTCTTTGGTCCAAACACAATTGTGAAAAAGACACCTCATCATATATTTGAAAATCCGTGTTTGCACAACTCCCATGACAACCAAAGGTGACAATAAAGGCTTAAGTACATAAACCTATTGGGCCATAAATGCCTATAACCAAAATCCGCCACCTCAAACCTCACCATCCTTCCATACTTCTCGGTAACTGCCAAAATCGATGCAAATAAATATGATGTACGCACATCTCCAACTCACATCTCTGTCACTCTTCATCCTACCACATCAACTGCCAATTTGGACAAGGAGTCTGCTAATGCATTTCCCTCCCAATACATATGAAAAATTTTGAAAATTTTAAAACCTGCTAATTTCTTCCTGATGATTCAAACTAATTTATCCATTTTCCATACATTTGCACCCTCGTTGGCTATTGCATTAATCATAATCTGGGAATCACCCTCCAGATGCAATTGATCAATCTTGAGCCCTTTTGCCAGATCCACTACCAACATAGTCGCCTAAATATTTGCTTCATTGTTGGTTCCTATCTCCAGTTGCTTTGAATCCATTGCAAGTATATTTCCATCTGAATTGCGAGCTACACACCCGACTCTCAAGGGTCCAAGGTTCCCTTTTGAAGCCCCGTCAAAATTTACCTTCACCCACCTTAGGTTTGGTTTAGTCCATTGCACTCCCTCTCTACTCGTCCTAGGATCAACCCTAACTTTCCCATTGGTAAGAAGAATCTTCAATATGGGCCACATTCTCTAGAGAATGCTATCCAAGAAACTAAATCTTTGATTCTTTGTTTTGACATGCTACTACTGCATTAACCAACTCTAAAATAGAATTTTCAATCCTACTGCATAAACTAGCTTTAGACTCCTCTTTGCAATGGAAATTCTTTTGATTATACTCTTTCCATATTTCCCACACCACCATAAAAGGGGAAAATTTCCAAATACAATAAAAAACTGAACGAATTACTGGAATTCTCCACTCTTGAAACATCTATTTTATAGTTTTGGGGAAAACACAAGCATAATCCAGCTTTCCTAGAACGAAGGCCTAGCAACGATTCACGAACTTGCAATACAATAGAAGGTGATCCATTGTCTCCTCTTGTTCCCTACACAAAAGGACCATAAAACCCATACCTCATCAACCTGTCTCTTGTCAAGATCCTGTTCTTGGTGGCTAGCCATGAAAAAGTCCCTGCCTTTGGAAGATAAAATATGCTCCAACACATTTGTACAATCCCTTATTTGTTGTCTATTGCTCCTTCAACTAGTTTATACCCAATTCTGACATCATATTCCCCTCTTTTTGACCCACACCAAATCAATTAATCTATTGCCCCTAATGACACAAAATGTCGGCTTTCCAGGATTGTCTTCAAATCAAGGTTATCCTCCTACGAAAGACCAATCACATTACTATCTTTCCATTTCCATCTTATTTCCCCCTCTACTTCTTCTTTAATAATATAGTCATTTACCTTCACCCCCCATCTAGCTTCAATAATACGCTAAAGATCTTCCCTTCCATTACCTTCAATAAGTGCCAGGTATCCTTCCAAGGAATCTTTCCTTAAGTTAGCACTCAATCCATCCCCTAGTTTCCATGAAATGTGATCTATAATAACATGTTTGTAATATAATAAGAAATTCTAAATGGAAGAGCCCCAAGGTGGGTCGAGAATAATGAGTATTCGATTGTCTTCCAAAGAGTCTAAGTATTTATGTCTGAGAATCTTTGCCCATTTTTTATTTGGCTTTCTATACAAACTCCACACTAACTTCACACCCACTGCCTCATTCATGATATTCCACTTCCACAATCCAAGCCCAACAAAATTCTTTGGTTGGCAAACCTTATCCCATGCAACCAAAAGAATTTTGTCCTGCTGGGTCGGTGCAAGAAGCTAAGTCCACTTTTTGGCCAAAAAGTGGAAGTGTTTTCCTTTATTTTCAGATTTTGTCTCATTTGAGCTTAAATTTTGAAACACTTAGAGATTGAATCTTGGAAAAAGTCACTACTATAAAAGATAGCCCTCTGAGTTTACTTTCCAAATATGTAATTTATTTTAATACCCACATAATAAAAAATAACTTTTTGAATGGAGTTCTAAAAACTATGTTTTAAAAATGCTTGTTTCAGGACCATACCATGCATGCATACGACCCACACTTTTTGACACAATTAAAATTATTTTCTCAAACCGTTTTGGGAAATGGTTTGTAACACACTGAAGATTGATGAGCATATTTTTTTGTATTCTTTTTTAATTAAATTTTTAATGACCTATAGCGTCCTAAAATTGCGACACTTGCAATTTCGACTGCATTTGGGTCTTCACGATGGCGGCGCAACGTTGAACCTGAATGGAGACCCCGAAACCTATTTGCGACACCAAAAACTGCATCTTTTTGCACCTTGGCCTGATCCTCCTTACACCCTGCTGTCCCGGGAGGTGGGACCATGGCGCCCAGCGCCCTGGTCCTTCAGGACCATGGCGCTTAGCGCCCTAGTCCCTCAGGACCATGGCACCCAGCACCCTGGTCCCTGGCCCTATTTTGGGCCCGGTCTCTTGTTGGGCATCGGGTCTTTAAGTTTGCAATTCGGAAAATAATGCTTCTAGGTCGGCCTAAGGTCGGAAAAATCAGTCTCCTAACCCTAATTGACAAGTATATAAACTACATTCCCTCTCCCAAAAGAGGAGGGAAAAAGATATGCGAGCAAGAAGCGGAAGCGATATTCAAATATTCAAACATTCAAACATTCAAGCATTCAAGCATTCCTTCAAGCAATTGAGCATTCTAAGTCTCCATTCAAGGCTAAGTGTTGCATTCAAGACAAGGATTCAACCATTGAAGAGGAGATCACTTACAACATACAAAATACAACATTCCTTACACCTTCGCGTGTAAGAAAACAAACATTCTTACAACAAGGTATCAGTACTTGTTTACATTACAAACATTTACATTTACAGCATTCTCATTTCTTGGTTAATTCCAAAACCGGGGTTTGACCTAAAGGCAAACCCCTAATCCCTAACCCCCCAATCGTCCTCTCTTTTCTGTGTGTAGGTTGCAGGTACGCGACTGTAATTGAAAATCTGGAATCCTTGTGCAGAGACTAACAGATCCCCCTTCGTTTCGCGGATTTTTCGGAGGATCGTGTGCACTCCGGGCGCCATCATCCCATCAAATTTCGCTCAAATTTGCAGAACAACATCATCTCGACATTTTACTGCTAATTTCAGGTCCGCAGCTTCATCCTGTGTCTCTATCTCCGTTTACAAACGAATCTTTCCTACTTCACATGTACTCCTAGTTCAATCTTTCTATCTACATTCTTTACAAAAGAGGGTATCCTTGATGTCTCAACCCTTGAAACTCATTTAGAATCCAGTCTTGCATTGTGTGGGATTGGATCTTGTGAGTTTCAACCCCTCTTTTGAATGTAAAGTCCCTCCTAAGTGAAAACCGTCAATCCTAGTGACCTCCTTTCTCCTTGGAGTGGGGGAGAACACCTAGGGTTCGATTTTCCGCTTTACATGATCGTAATTATCTTTTTAAAAATTTGACGTGTACGACTCACATAATTTGACGTAAACTTAAAAAAAATTAATTTTTATTTTTTTAAATAGAAAAGAATTTTGTGTAGATTGATGACATAATTTTTTTTTCAAAATTCATTAAAATAAAAAAGTTATTAAATTAACAAAATTAGTTAATATTTCAAGTTTCTGGACCCGATTTAGTATAATTTAAATGAAAAATAGTTAAAATAATCAATATTTAAATAAATTTACATATTTAGAATCTAGACAGTATAATTTGAAATGGGTTTTAATTCATATAAAAATTCTCTAATTAGAGGCACGTAAACTATTTCAGAAGTTCATATTTGTGCTTTCATTCATGGAGATTTGAATTTGCAAGTCCATGTCTCAGGTGTGGCCATCCCAGGCCTATCCCAGGCCTAATCTCAAGCCAAGTGGTGGGTTGTGGAATCAACTTCCACAGAACGGGACTCCGTTTTAAAAACGGGGGCCTGTTCCATTTTTTTTACCGTTGGATTTACTAACGGGCCCCCGTTCCTAAATAACCGTTACTGTAAAAAAAAAGACATATTGCATCAATTTACCACACTATCATTGAAATCCATACTGACAAACATTTTTTACATCATTTGACAGTACTTTTTAATATTTTTTACACAAATTTATGAAGAACTCAGTAAAAAGATATTATTTTTTGAAGAGGAGTTTGTAAAGATGAGTTCTAAGCAATGTCAAAAGAAACAAAAGAAGACAATGACAACGGACGAAATTCAAGCACAAAGAGAGGAGGCAAAACACCAAAGAGATCAAAGATCACAACAATGACAATTGAATAACACTTCTGAAGCATCTAGTTCAGTGCCCGTTGTAGATGAGGCCATTGAAGAGATCACGATGGACGCAAGAAATGTAGAACCAAACACGAGAATGACTGTTGATGCAAATGTTCATGTGGATGTGAACTCTGGTATGTTTTTAAATCCCCAAGACTATGATGCCAATCAAATTGCTGAT
The DNA here is from genome assembly GCF_030272615.1 of Cryptomeria japonica. Taxonomy (NCBI): domain Eukaryota; kingdom Viridiplantae; phylum Streptophyta; class Pinopsida; order Cupressales; family Cupressaceae; genus Cryptomeria; species Cryptomeria japonica. The sequence goes on from NC_081408.1 coordinate 268,859,055, forward strand.
TTAAATGAAGCTGGATATAAATTTCATATACCAATATGAAAAGAAATAAAAATTGAGAATATTACACCACCCTCTCTGAAAGAAAATGAATGTAATTTGTTTACTATTGATAGCAATGTGCTAGATAATCTTAATGGGTTAGTTTCTTGGAGACAAATACGAACACATGCAAACAGATTATATAAACAATTTTTTTATAATAAAAAGTTAGGATTCCAATGTCAATTAATGCTACAATTAATAAAAAAGTTAAAAATGCGTAAAGTCATGAAAAAAAAAAGGTATTTATGCAAAACCAAAAAGAAAAGATGAATCATATAAGCAAGTTGTATCTACTGTTGCCAGTGCCATCGATTCTATCGGAAAAACAAGTCGATCTAAAGATAAGAATGCATCACGTACAATTATAACAACTGCTATAGTTGACAAAACAATTGTTAGTAAAAGAATGTTAAGTGATATAAGTGGCTATTTGAACTTACATTGTAGAACCTTGTCAAGAGCGGCCAAAAGAAGAGACACAATTGAAATTGATCCACTAAACCATTGTTGGAGTTTTAGTGGTAGACTTCAAAGGTCGAACATGAAATTAAATGATGAAACTAAATAATCAATTACAAAATTTTGGCATGATAACACTAGAATTTCATCAAATGCTAGAGATGTTTTAAAGTTAAGGGTGGGATCAAAAATTCATGATCCTCATCGAAAACATCTTCTTGACATGACCCAAACTGAATTCTTTAAAAATTTTAGTGATGAATCCGTGTTAATGAATTTACGAATTAGTCAAAGATCATTTGAAAAACGCAAACCCTAGTATGTTAAAATCAATAAACAAAGAATATCTTATTGTTGTAAAACTCATGTTTAGTTTCGTTACTATTATGATGTTTTTCGATATATACGTTGTATGTTGCATGGTTAGCAGGATTGTGGTGTTTATGTTCCACCTGAAACTATAAAAGATTTTATTGGAAGTTTATTTTGTAAACCACCTAATGAACAATTATTTATTTCCAGTTCATGCATTTATGGCCTTTGCAATTTATGTGGGAACTATTCTTTGATAGGTGAATGCTTGCTTGCTTTTGTCAGTTTTTTGTTTTTGGAGATTGGGAATTTTGTGAGAATAAAGAATGGATTGAAGAATGGCAACAAATATCATTGACACCCATAGATGCAAATGATCCGCATGAAAGAATTGATGAAGATATGGATCAGATGTTTGCATCAAATGACTATGATCGCATTTCAGATCTTATACAACAAGGTAAAATTATTTTTAAAGTTTATTTTGATTTATTAAATAGTACATATATATGAAATCTTACAGTGTATATTTTTGTTTTTATTTCTCATTAAATATTAAAATAAAATTGTTTTGTGCACAGGACATGTCTATGTTGTTGTTGCACCGAAGGACAATGAAGAGGGGACATAGTATTGGTTGGCTCGATGTGTAGAGCCAAAACGTAAGCTAACCACTCCTCAAGTAGATGATGATGGTTATGACTATCCAACAGGATTTGTGGTTGTTGTTGGCACTTGGCTATGCAAATATCTAACAAGAAAGAATGGATTGCCTGCATTTGAAGATTATGAATTAGAGAAGAAGATTATACATTACTCGCATTTGCTAGTGGCACTAATATAAAATTGGATAGATATCGTGGCAGGCCTGCTAATAAACAATTATGGACTCTCTCTATGGAAGAGCATGAGACAATTATAAATTCTCTGCAAAAGAGAGAGGATGCAGATGGTATAACAGAATGAATATCAAGTAAGTTATAATTTGAACCCTTAATCCACTTCCCTTTTAAAAGTCATGATGCATATTTTATATAGCATTTTAAATCATGCATCATAATTATAAAATCTAATCTAGTAATTTTGTTTCAAGTCTACCACAAGTAGAAAACATCAATGAAAACCAAGTTATTTGTGCATACTTTATGTTTCATTTTGAATTATTACAAGTAAGTTAAAGTTTTGTACCCTTAAGGCAAATCCCTTTGAAGAGTCGTGATGTATGCTTTATGTTGTATTTTAAATTCAATGCATCCTCATTATAAAAACTAATCATATGTATTTTTTTTTTTCGGGTCTCTCAGAGTAGATTTGGCCTCAATGACTACTATTGTTTGTGCATACTTTATGTTGTATTTTGAGAGATATAAATCCTTATTATTATAATTTAAATAGACTGTTTATTTTATTTTAGATAGGTCTTCTTGATTACACTTTGTGTAATATATATAAATGAGAGACTATTGGTCAAATTTATGAATGAGATAATTATGTTTTAATCAAGTTCTATTCAATATATTTGTTTTGATACTTTTCTCTTATCATCATTATTATTGTAATGGTAATTATATATTTGATTATATATTTTGCTTGTAATCTATGGTGATTAATACTTTTTAATTTAAAATATGTTATAATTATAAGATATGTTTTGATACTTTGGTCTTATCATCATTGTTAGTTCATGATTTACACCTTTAGTTTATCTAATCACAAGTTATTTAAATAAAATTTCAAGTCCACATAATCCATATATATATATATATATATATATATATATATATATATATATATATATATATATATATATATATATATATATATATATATCTGGATGGTAACATGATGAACTCCACATAATATCTAATGTGCACAAAATATACAAAGTATGCACAAAATATATATGATCTAATCCTATTATGCAACTATTCATATATATAAAGTATGTGCACGTCCAAGACAATATACAATGTTAAAAAATAAATACACATGTAAACAGATGTGTAAAGTCCATAAAAAAAGTACATATCATATAAAAAAGTACATGTACATCATATCAGAGCCAAATAAACAGTAAAATCTAAGTGCTATCATCAATAACATCTCATGGTCTCTTCTCCCCGGGACGTGGACTAGATCTACCCGTCTCATGCTGTATAAGGAAAAAATAATATTAAAATACTTGAAATTAACTATTAAAAGAATCATTTATCAAATATAGTTGGAATTCATTAATTAAGTTACAAACTTACCATATGTGTGTGCACATCAATTCCAGTAACTTGTTTTGCATCATGTATACAAGATAAGAAACATGATATAACGAACATGAGCACATACACGTGTTTATTTATTTATTAAAAAAAAATTAACATTTATAATTTGATTTTAAAATAATCATATAATAAAATATCATACATAAGGTTCCTCATCAGATCCTCTAGCAGTATCTCCTCTATCAGTATCTTGTGCAGTATCAACACCAAATGTAGTGCTAGATAAGTCTTGTACAAGGTCAAATTCAAAGTGTCCAATTAAATCTTAAATTAAGAGTCAAAATAAGATCAAATTAAGTATTACATATTATGACCTCAAAGGATGTCGATGTGCATTCAAATTGGCTTTGATAAAAATTATGAGGATAACCTATCCTGATAGTAGTGTCCACCTGCAAACATGCATTTAATGAAATCATATTTATTGAACATATATATGTGTATTAAATAATTTCAAGTTAAGTTACAATGCTGTAAGAGTTCATATTTAATTTATGAATTCTAAGATACATACCATAGACGGTGTCACAGTAGTCACACCCTCTTCTCGATGTGATGTAGAGGGTCCCCAGTGACCTGAATCCTGGAGAAAGAAGCATTAAATGTATCAACATGAAAATTTATATAGTATACGATGATAACATATTAACTTAAAAAGCTAGTACAATGTCTAGATAGAAATTGATACTATACCCCATAAGGTGTGCCGAGTTGTGTTCCAGTAGATGCAATATTGACTCTAATATTAGGCGTAGTCCTTATCTACATAAACCAAATTTATTTAATGAAGTATTAGATTGTATAAAAAAAAGACATGCACTTAATTTATACCTATATTTAATGAAGTATTAAAGATTGACATGTACATGTATATATATCTATACCTGGTCAAGATGATCATCAGAGCAAAAAAAATCCATATATGATGTCATCATACTGTCATCTGCTGCATCATGCTCAGCTGGAACTGAAGCAGATCTTGGATCAACAATAGGACCTACACACGTCTCATGACAACTCAAACACATATGTGGCATCCATCGAGGAGCGGATGCCATGTGAGCACCTTGCTCACTTAGGTTACCTATGAGGGAAGTAAAAGCATCTAATGTCAAAATGAATGATGTATTCTGCACATCTATAGGAATCAATGGAGCAACAAGTGGAACTATGGGTGGATCTGGTAGGGGATTATTACTCCGTGCCCCTAATCTATGCTGTGGCATTCCCCAACCAACACCCTAGAATGACTTAATATCAAAATAATTCAGTTTTTGGTGCATTACAAACTCACAATATAATTTCTTCAAAAAATAAAAAGGGACCTCATAATTACGATGTGGTCGATAATCAAAAACCATCCAACATCTATTCCAAAAGTGTCTAGCCATTTCTGGATGCACACACCACCTAATTGAAATTCTTTTCTGGTTAGGTTGCATTGGCTCTCTTGTTTTTGGGTTAGTAAAATATGGACATAAATGAGCTTTGGTTATTTTGAGATCAGTGATTTGCCTATAAGTTAAACCATCGGCATAAAAATCACGGAACTCTTATCGTCGTCTATGAAATTGATCTAATTGAGAATCAACAGATCTAACTGACTCAACAACAGTTTGCATTGATTTTGCAAACTATAGAAGATGGGGTGGCGTGATTGGCTCATTTTGGATAGTAGTAATATTTTGTTCAATCACTTGTAAGTTTTCATTAATTCGTTCTCTTAAATGAATTTCATCCAATCTAGGGGGTGGAGGTGGAGGTTGAGGTGGTGGTGGTGGTGACGGTGGAGGTGGAGGTGGAGATGGAGGTGGAGGTAGAGGAGGAAGAGGAGGAGGAGGAGGGGGGGTGGGGGTTTGCAGTGGGGGATTTTCACCTAATAATTCATCTATGTCAAAGACATCCATGATAACAAAGAGATCCTGCATATATAGAGATATACATGAATTATATACAACTCTATGTCAAAGAAGAATGTATTTTAGTTTTAAAAAAAACATCTATAAATAGTAACATTTCTATGTTATTGAATGAGATACACATGAAATATAATATAATATTGAACTTAAAAAAATATACATGTACATACTATTGAATCTTTAAATATAAAATTTGCGCACAAAACTTAATAAAAACTTTCAATGAAACTTCATAAATCTATTATATATTAAATTTAATGCATTCATTTCTTGTAAAATGCATCAACTATTAAAATCAATATAAAACATTCCATACATGAACTTGTAAAAAAAGTTATATAAGATCAACATATGGTCAAAATAATGGTGATGTAGTACATGTCATATAGGCAAAAGTGACCATGAAATTAAAAGGATTATTAGGATTGATATAATGGTGATGTAGTACACATTATATGGTGATGTAGTACACATCATATTGATATAAGTAGGATTGCTCGTAAGATATGCCAATGCAAGATCAATAAAGAAGTGGGAAATAAGATGATCCTCCTTAGTGTAAGAATATATAAGGATTAGTGAACAATATGAAAGATAAATTATGAATGAAGGAAAAGTAAGAGTTAAATCTAGGTGATAAACTAATATCTCATATCTAGTGGTTTCTCTTTTATGTTATGTGTCACCTTAATGTGTACATTCACTTTGTTGGTGCATCATTATTTTCTTGCATTTAGCTAACTATTGTATTGCATATTTGCACCTAGGATAGGATAAGATTACATATTGTATTGCATATTTGCACCTAGGATAGGATAAGATTACTTGGGTAGATATCTACCTAGGTAGGCATCACATGTTCAACTCATACTCCCTACTTTGGTAGAGATGTGGATATATGTTACTCATCTTCTAATTTTTTTTGTAAGAGTTTTCTGTAAAGAGGATATTATATATTAGAATTTTCCTAAAACATGTCTCGAAATGATTAAAACACTTGAATCAAGGTCAAAAACTAGGAATGTGAGATACATGATATGGATGATGACAAGGATGGTTGAGAATAGAGATAATTTGAATGGATTATGGTATACTCCTAAGTGTAGGGTACTTTTAAAAAATAGATTATACATGATGCAACAATTTGGTCTCCATCATGGTACTTGTCCAAGGTGTCATAAGAATGGTTTTCACCCATGAATAAAAAAATTATGTTTACTTTTCTCTCTTTTTTAATTTTTATGCAAGACCAAATCCTTTAGGTGTGGATATGTTAAATGATACACAGGATATTTATAAGTTTTTAAAAATCCTAGCCAAAAAATATAGGACACCAACTATGGACCTATTATGCAATGTCATGGCATAATATGACTTATTATGTTGTCATGACATAATAGGTCCTATTATGAAATGACATGATATAATAGGTCCTATTATGCCATGACATGACATAATAGGTCCATAATTAGTCCTATCATACTAAATAAACATGTCGAATTAGTACTTCAGTGTTGGAGATGAATTAGATGATGAAGTTGACAATTTGAGAAAATAATGTCTTGTCATGACTTAATAGGTCCTATTATGGACCTATTATGCCATGGCATAATAGGTGGACTATTATGCCAGATGGCATAATAGGTGGACTATTATGCAACGTCATGGCATAATAGGTCCTATTATGCCATGACATGATATAATAGGACCAACTATGGACCTATTATGCAATGCCATGGCATAATAGGACCTATTATGCCATCATGGCATAACAGGTCCATAATTGGTCCTATCATACTAAGTAAACATGTCAAATTAGCATAGTTTCAATGTTGGAGATGAATTAGATGATGAAGTTGGCAATTCGAGAAAATCATGTCATGTTGTGGCTTAATAGGTTCTATTATGGACCTGTTATGCCATGATGGCATAATGGGTGGAATATTATGCAATGTCATGGCATAATAGGTCCTATTATGCCATGACATGATATAATAGGACCAACTATGGACCCATTATGCAATGTCATGGCATAATGTGTCCATAATTGGTCCTTTTATACCATGACATGACATAATAGGACCATAATAGGACCTTTATGCCATGACATGGCATAAACCTAAGCCTAAAATTTGATATCTAAAATTTGAAGAGTAATGTTAATTACTTTTAAGGTTATACTAATAGTGGTAACTTTGTATTGCCTAATGAGGATTAAGAACAATTTTGGTACATATGTTCAATTTAAGGAATTGGAATGGTGGCTTGCTAGAAGTGGTTAAATTTTTTCACTTTGATTTTGTTTCGATTTGGTTTTGGTTTTGGTTTTGGTTTTTATTTCCATTTAGTTTCGGTTTTGTTTTGATTTTATTTTCATTTTTGTTCTGATTTCGTTGTCATTTTGATGTTTCTGAGATATCTAATTTGATATTTTGTTTTGTTAACTATCTAGGTTTAGTTTTAATTTGTAGATTTGTTGATTGGGGTTTAGGGTTAACTGTTGAAGAATATTTCAGATCAAAATTAAGAATTTACAAATGTAAAAACAAATTTATTTATAGGCTACTTTAAAAAAAAATCTAAATAATACACAAAAAAAAAGAAAAAATATACAAGAAAATTACAAAATATGAAAATAGATGATTGAATGTGTACTTGGGATAGTGGTGGAGGCTTGAAATGGAATCCACAGCATGGGGACCTGTTTTTGATCTCCTGTTCTCACTTCACTTCCAGGGTAAAAATGAAAAAATTTGCCCGAAAAAAGGGTAAAATACGATTTAGAAACGGGGAAAATGGGCCCCTGTTTTGTTTAAAAGCAGGGCCTCGTTTTAAAACAAAACAGGGGTCCATTTATTTTCTCTTCGGGCCCCCGTTACCTTTCGGCTCGGGAGCTCGAAGCATAAACGACCCCCCGTATTTTAAAAACGGGCCCCCGTTTTTAAGAGTGTGTTTTCCAACGTGCAGACTTCCATGAATTTGTGACTCATTACCTTGCACTTGCCTTGCTCCTGCCTCCCTTTCCAGAAAAACTTCCTCATTTTCTGCTCAATCACCTCGATTATCTTAGAAGGCATTTTCATATACATCATTGAGTATATCGGTATGGTAGATATAATTGATTTGAGCATAATCAATCTGCCAGCAGACGAGAGCCATATACTCTTCCATCCCTCCAACTTCCCACAACAGGCATCAACCAATTTTTACACTAATTCTAATTTGTGTCAATTGACCATTTGTTTGGAAAGATCACAATACTTATCCAAAGTTTCCCTCATGCATCTTGCTTTCCTAGAAGTAGCCTCTCCCATGAGTAGGGTATCATCTGCAAATTGCCAATGAGTGATTGCCTCCATGCTTTGTGCAATACAAATACCCTTCCATTGACCCTCTACTCTGCGCTTATCAATCAACCTACCTAGGAATTCCACCATAATTATAAACAAGGCAAGTGAGAGGGGGTCCCCTTGTCTTATACATCTTGAAGAATAAAATAAGACCCCGTGGACTCGCATTTTAGCCAATACGGAGAACCTGGAAGTAGAAAGGCATCTTTTAATCCATGCTATCCATGCATCATCAAACCCAAAACTCTTCAAAACCTGTAGAAGGAAACCCCAATCAACATGATAATAAGATTTTCTAATATCCAACTTTCAACATCATTCAATTCGTTTGGGTTCTCCTGACAGTGTGTATTGTCTCATGTGCAATAATAATCCCTTCTATGATCGATCTGCCAGGAACAAAACCACTTTGCTCTTCCGAGATAATAAAAGGCAAAACATCTTTTAGTCTATTGGCAATAATCTTTGAAATGATTTTATAAGAAACATTGCACAAGGAAATAGGTTGAAAGTCATCAAAAGTTGAAACTTCCTCATTTTTTGGGATCAAAGAAATAAAAGTATTGTTAAAATATCTACACATGTAAGAGTTCAATCTTGAATCCTCCACCACCTCCAACAAATCATTTTTGGCAATATCCCACATCTTTTGATAAAACCTAGCCGAGAAGTCATTAGGATTAGGAGCTTTATCATTACCCAAACAAAAGAAAGCCTTCTTTAATTCCTCCATAGTTACAGGTTTCATAAGCCTAACATTATGATCTCGCGAAATGCATTTCAGAATAACCTCTTCAACCCCTTCAGTTCTCATATTAGGATTTCTATTTGATTTAGTAAAGATGAAAAATGACGGACAACTTCCTCATTGATATCTTCCCTCTTGGCTAGTAAACTCCCATTCTTGTCTTCGATCTCTAGAATTATTTCTAAACCTCCTAGCCTTCACCGAGGCATGGGAAAACTTTGTATTCTTGTCCCTAGCCTTGAGCCACCCTTCTCTTGACTTTTGTTTCCAAAACTGCTCTTCTCTGGCCAGAATCTCGGTATACTCCTTCAAACGCCTTTTCTCTTGTAGGAAATCAACATCTCACATTCCTTGTTGGATCACCAAAGAGTGAAAACTATTTAACTCAACCTCAATTCTCTCCTCAAAGAATATGTTCTTGAAATGGAATCTATTCTATTTATTTAAACTTTCTTTCACATATTGTAGCTTTCTAAAAAGAAGAAAGCTTTAGTACTCGCAACAAAAGGAACATTTCTCCACCATAAAGCAACCAGATTCAAAAAATCCAGGTCCCTCAACCACATCAATTCAAACTTGAAAGGAGATTGAATAGGAACATTATCAGTCTGAATATACATAAAAGTTGGAAAATGATCCGATCCCAAGTAAGGCAAAATGAAATATTCAAAGACAAAAGGGTAGTGTTCCTAGTCACCTACCACAAAGAAGCGGTCTAATCTCTTAGCAGTGTTGGAAAAACCAAACCTTTTGTTTGTCCAAGTGAAGCATCCTTTCCTAGGAATGATCTCCATATTATTACCAAAAATAAAATTTTGAAAATCCACTTGAATCTGTCTTAATCCACCAACTCCCCCCAACTTCTCAGAGACGCATCTTGTAGCATTGAAATCCCCCCAACCACAATAAGAGACGAGCCTAATTTCTAAATTTCATTAGTCAAGGTATTCCATAGATCTTTTTTAGGACATGTGCTCATAGGTCCATACACATTAATACAAAAGAACTTCACCCCTTTGTCTGCCCCTTGAAATTTGAAGAGTTGCCAATTAGTCTCCCCAGCAATCTCATTCACCATTCCATTGATTGGGTTCCATAAGTAGGCCAAACTACAAGAATCCCCAACTAAATCAATACAGAATCCATTCCATTTCCTCCACTTCCTGACCAAATTCTAAAACTTTGCCTTTAACAATTTTGTTTCTTGTAACATTATTAAGTCTAGATGTTCTTGATCAAGGCATTGCTTTATCAGACGTCGTTTGTCAGAGGCATTGCAGCCTCTAACATTCCAAGAAAGGAACTTCATTGCTCCTTGGGAAAGGTAATGCCCTTCATGAAACGTAGCTTTTGTTGTCCCTTGGCTCTACTAGCCAATTCAAGTTTAACCCTATTGGAAATCCACCCCCTCCTTCTCTTTTCACCTATCAAAGCCTTTTGAATCTTGCAACAAGTGTGGCTCACAGTTATTTTTTCCAAGATATTCTCATCGTCAAGATCTACACTAAACTCCCCAGCTGACAACGAGAACTCCTTTTGCCCTATTTCACCAAAAGCAATGCCATTCCCATCAACCCCATGGTGTTAGCTATAAGATTCATCCATGGGTTTCCCCTGTTCCAAATTTACCATCTCCTGCACCAGCTACTCACATCCCCCAAAAGTGGTATCTATCACACAAACCCTTTTTTTATGTCATTGGTTTCTTGAAAAAGGACTCTACACACTACCTCATCCTCTGCCATAGGCGGACAATGAAAGGCGAATTGGTTTAGATAATTTCCTCTGAAAGATTTCCTCCAAAAAGAGGAGGCATAACATCATCACCAACATGGATTACCCATGTTGGCCTTCCGCATAAGCGACACTCTCACTGGAGATAATAATATATCCATGTCCTTTGTCTACTCCTAAGATATATCATTAAAATTCATCTCCATATTATCCACTGATGGGACCATCTTTATCGCATGTTCTAGCTCCTGTCCATTTATTTTCTCATCCCCATAAAGATTCACCATCTTTTTTGTGAGATATTTGAGTCGTTCATGCAACTGGAAAGAAGAAGAAACAAGTTGACAATTGTCACCATGAAGTTGTTGACTAGAAGTGCAGAAAAAGTCACAACCCAGTTTCATTAAAATGAGCATATCTCTCTCATTTCTTAATGAAATTAAGATCTCCAAAATGATTTGGAAATCTTAAAGGGAGATCTAAAGACCCATTACAACATTTGAGTTGATTCACAGTAATAAAGGAGAACCATTCACCAAAAGTTGATTGAGATGAAATTGGTGTGGCGACACGAAGGACAACAAACTTAGTAAAACCCGTTTCACTTATTGCAATTTGAGTTTTAACTTGAAAAGACGTTGGAAATGAATTATAATATATTAATGAATACCAAGAAACCTTCAAAAAGTCATCTTTGTAATAAAAAAGTCCAAAACAAACTCTTTTTCCAATCAATCAAAAGACAAGTTGTAATAAAACTCTACTTCTTAGTCATTGTTTTGTTGTCACTTAGAAGAATAATCATCTTCCTTGTTTAAAGGAATGAAGGGACACATGTTATATGGTTGTTAGAGAGTCAACAAGCTTATATATTCAAATTTGTAATCAAGCAAAATGTATTAGATGCTAATTAAGATTATAGAGTCGCCATTCTGTAGCAACAGATCTGTAGCACATCAAATTTAATAAAAGTAAAAAATTGTATTTTCAATAGAGTTGGTTACTTGTGTACGCGTTTTGAGCACTTGGCCAATAGTGTAAATTATCTGAGCAAGGACCACTTAAGATATTTTGCACCTTTGATAGTTATAGTAGTGAAACACACAACAAATTGTTGTGTTATTACACAGTTTCTTGCAACCACCACTGTACAATTAGATTTATATTTTGCATTGTTATATTTCTAGTTTTGTTTATTTCTTTTAGTTAATTTCCTATACACACTGATAGGATAGCTTAAACAATATCATAGTGCTTATGCAATCCCAACCCATTTCAAGTTCACGTCCCTGTGTTGACAATTAAATGTAGCTTCTAGTCTATGAAGTGTTGCTTAGATTGGATAATTATCCCTTAATTAGGAAAGTTTTTAGACTAGCACTAAATATTAATTGGAATTAGGAGCCTCGACAACAACTATGATAGAAAGTAGAGCCAAAGTGGGTACGATAGGCGAATTGGGGACTAGGGTCCTATAGTGCTCAAATGTAGAAGGTAATGACATGAATGATCTAAGAGAGCTAAAGAAGAGAGCTAGAGTTGTGTAAAAGTGAAAAAAAGTCAGTTTGAATGAAGAAATTTTGAATTTTGTTTGGGTAGACAAAGGAATGTGAGGCATTACAACAAATGTCAAGAAACAAACACGTAGAAAACACACATTAAAAATTTGAATTTTTTTTGAGATGCTAACTCATTGTGCTCACATCCTAGAAGAGAGTTCTTTCTATTTTTACATGTGTTTCCACAACAAGAATTAGAAGAATGTTACAGTCCAAAAATTTGGACAATTTTTGGAGTAGGGAAGTAGGCCAAAGTCAAGTTTAAGTGGATTTCAAACATGCTACAAGAGTGAACACTAAAGTAAATTCAAAATACAACATGAAATTATGTAAGTACAAATTTGTTAACTTTACAAATATTTTACTCAAGGTCATAGAGTCAGTCTATTAAGTTACAAATTGAAGAGAACTTCACTTTCTCAATTTAATGCACTCCCTAAAGATTTTCCTAAATACCACTAATGCTTACAAAAATCCATACCACACATTAATTAAGGTATGTAAATTTTAGCTTCAATATTTTTTCAATTCAAAGCCATGCATTAGTTTAGATTTACAATTAAGTTTTCACTTGTGTATGTAAACTTGAGTAAGAAAGAGTCAATTTGTAGAATCAAAACACAACATATTCTATTATCAATTTCAAGTTAAATATTACAATTTACTTATTAAATTTGTACATTTAATTTTAATGATTTTAGTTATCAATCTCAAATCATTTTATTTAAATAAATTGCTTATTAATTAATTACATTTATTTAATAAATCTAAACAAATTTATTAAAAAATAGTTTTCTTAAAAGACAATTGAATTCTTAGTTCGATATGTTTTATTGTTTTTTTCGTCAAAATCTCAAATTGTTGGAAATAAGTCACACCTTGATTGATGGTGGGTTGGCCAAAATGAGGTCAATAGCTTACATCGTAGAGCACTCCAACAACAAATGGAAGGTCTTAGGTTTGAGTTCTAGCTGGTTCTACATGAGTTGTAGCTAAGCATGTGGTATTAGAGTCAAAATAGAAGTCCTGAGCACTCGTGTGGCTTAAGGAGGGGTGTTTGAATAAGTCACACCTGGACCGACAATGAGTTGGAGAAAAAATGACTTGAGGAGGGGTGTTGGAATAAGTCACACTTGGATTGACAATGGGCTAGTGAAAAAGCGACTTAAGGAGGGGTGTTGGAATAAGTCACACTTGGATTGACAATGGGCTAGCGAAAAAGTGACTTAAGGAGGGGCATTAGAATAAGTCACACCTGGATCGACAATGGCTAGGCAAAAAAGTCAGTTATAAATCACACCTAGACTAATGATGGGCTGGCAAAAAAGGGGAGATGATGGGCTGACAAAGAATTGGACAATGACTTAGTTGGTAGATAATGGAAGGTCTTAGGTTCAAATCCTAGTTGGTTCATATGAATTACAATTCTATACAAATAACACTCCATAATTTAGTAAGAGCTCCAGCACCTAAAATATGACTTGAGGGGTGTTGGAATATGTCATAACTGAATGGATGCTGGACTGGTGAAAAGATAACTTAAAAAGGATGTTGGAATAAGTCACACCTAACCAAAAAATGAAATCTAACAAATACAATACCTATTTGTAAAAGATATGACAATTTATATGTCAATATGACAATAAATATGCAGATATTAGAACTATGTTAGCTATTGGTGTTCTTCCCTTATTAAAAAAGAAGTCTGAACAAAGCAGAAGGGAACTGCTAGAAAGCATTTGAGCTGGAGAAGGGCCCAGTACTTGGACAGTTAAGACGCTTATTTAATGGCCGTCGTAAGCATCACTGCAACAAGTGACAAGTAATTAATTAAGCAGAGAGAGATGGCTTGCCCATATCGTCGATTAGACATAATTCAGAAGAAACTTATCCAACCTGTTACGCTTCCTTGTATTCCTCTTAAATGGCCAAAATAGAGAGCGTCATTATCCAGGCTTGTCTGGTGTCGTTTCTAATTATAATAGATCTTTCTCTGGATACCTGTCTCTTCACATTTATTATATTGAAGTTTTTTCAACCCTTTAACTATTATACGGCGCCTCCACTTGAGAAACAGTCTTGGGTCGTTTTCTTGTACGCCATGTTTACAGTTTGGAATTTTGAAATTACACCTACAAAATTAATATGGCAGTCTGGCAACTGAAAGCGTGAAAAAGAGAAAACTGAATCCACAGTGACCCATCGATGTGATCTGAAATTTGACGGTTGGAGGCTTGTTTTATGTTGAGGAGCTGGGTAGAAAATTTCGTCAGGTATCGTTAGGAAAAATTACAGACCCTATTTAAATATCTACCTATTTGGATTTTAAAATCTAGATAATTTTAAGTGGAAGTGAGGAATTTTCAATGAAAAATTATATATTAATAATAAATTTTAAAATTGAAAGAAATGTTATCAAAAAGTTGTAGTTCAATTGTTTAAGTATAATTGGTGAAGGTGATGCAATGTTTCTTGGTTATGCTGTCTATAAGATGAGATGAGGCTGAGATGGTGCAGCAAATAGCTTTGATGAAATAGATATATCTCAATTTTGATTATCAGTCCAACAAATATCAGTATAGACTGATTCTCTCCTATTAAATAACAAAACAAAATCATAAATGATTAAAATATCATATTAAATATATAAATAAACTACTACATTAATTTGAAATATTTCAAAATTTACCTGCCCAAACTTTTTTTTCATATATTAAACTCCACCACTTAACACATTAACTATAATATAACCTTCTTCAAGTCCTTTCCTATATTTTTACAATGAAAAAATCATTTTAATCCTCCAACTGCTAATGGAACTGTTGTTAAATTAAAATAGCAGCTTTCAAAGGCCAATTAACTGCTTGATTTTAAATAATTTCAGATTTTTTTAATAAATTTAAAATAAAATAAAAATTCTTTAATATATTTTTTATTGTAAAAAATGTATTTATATTAAAAAAATGAGAATTATAATGAGATGCAACATCTTGAAAGGACATAATAATTTGCCAGCTGCAACAAAACCTTACAAAGCTGAACAAACCCCTCAAGGGGAACAATACAAGTACAACTTGCAGTTTACAATAAAAGAGTTGTCATCTTTCTCCACACAAGGTCTTCCCTAATGATCTTTGTAGCTTTGAATAAAGAATGATAATGATCTTTAGCAGCATTTAAAAAAAATCTGATATAACACTAAAACTCTTTATAAATAGCAGCATTTTTAAAAAATCTTTGTAGGTTTCTTTCTGATTTTATAGACAGAGATTTAAAATACACCTCAAAATATTTAGAACCGTAACTGTCCACTGTCATGTTTTTTAAAACCCTATTATTATTAATAAAACTCTTAAACAAGTGTGACATAGATGCCAGCCACTATTGTCGTTGAAGCAAGTTCAGTGTTTCTATAGTGGAATACAGCATGGTACCTAGTATATTATAAGTCTACATTTTATAAACACCTTTAATGCTTCCAACAACTGTGTTATTCTTTCTTTTTAGTGTTAAATTATTTCTTTCTCTATCTAAAATTAGTATATTAAACTAGTTGGGAATCTCAATTATTTTATCATCATCTTGAATCGTCATAATAATAGGGAATGCCAATTAATTATTCATCATAATAACACTACATGTTTTTTTGTCATCGTAATAGTGAATGCACCTTGTTTGAAAGAACAAGGGAAAGCTATTACAGGCCGGCTTCAAGAGAAGGTAAGAGATATAGTAGGTGTAATTATATATATTTTTAAAGAAATGAAGCCATCCATGGCAGTCTAAAAGAGGAAGATGGTACCGGCAGAGAAAAGAAAGGCATGTATAGGGATGAAAGCTCCACTTACAATAACCAAGAGAGTTCAGGTGTTCCCTTCCTTTTGGGGACTGAGAATTTTATATGTATCCTTAATGCCTGAAGCTTATTCTATCCTTATCTCTCTTCTTTTCTGAAGCAGCAAATGTGCTGATTTTTGTACATTTTTCCATATATCAAAAGGGTGTGAGCCACTTGTTCAGGTGCATCGAAAAACAAATAAAAATAAATGCATCAATCTTTAATTGCAATATAATAATTTGATTTAATGGTATTTAAAGTGATTTTCAATTTGTCAGTAAATTTGAATGATAATCTTAAAAAAATAGTTAATGATGAGTTTAGTCATGAAATAATAAAATTTTAATTTATAAATTTGTGTAATTATCATCATTTTAATAAAAGTTCATAATATTATAAGTCTTATTCTTATATCTTATGTCTATCATCAGGCTGGTTGAGTGCTATCAGAAATAAAAAATCAGACTACTTAATCATCATTTTTGTTCTCTGATAACACTCAATCATCCTGATGATGAATCATAGAATATGATCTGAAAAATTGATACAAAAACTAACACACCATCTAATCCAAAAACAGATTTTCCAAATCTAATTAATTGTATTTCAATTAAAAAAAAATCTAACAAATTGTGAAAACTTGGTATCTTAGATTGAATATTATAACACTTGATATCTTAGATTGAATATTATAAAATAATTTTTTTTCCTGATTTAAATTTAATCCATCATCATGAATAAAACCTCTCAATCTCTCAAGTCCTTAAAAAAGGGTCAAATTATTCTTGTACCAGCTGCTAAACGAAATTGAAAGACGTCAAAATAATTTTATCTTGATGACAGTTTGACAGAAAGATGTTAATGTCAAATTCTAGGCCCGTAGCCCCTATATTACCACTGTCTCGATGAGAAAACGACAAGAGTCCTTCAGTGGCTATTCCTTGCTGTTGAGAGACAAAGATACGGATGTACAGTACATTAAAGCTATCAGGATTTTTCCTCACAATTATTCACTATTGAATAATTATGGCTTCACATGCTCCACTTCTCAAGGAGATCTATTTACAAGCTTATAGGCCATGTTTTCTACACTGAATTCAATAACATATCTCGATTAAGCTGTTCTGGCTCTTTCTTACCTGTATTTTCTGGCATATCTGTCAATTTAACACAGTATTTAAACAAGAACGTCAAAGCATTACACAACATTTAATAGTAAAATAATACAACCAGGGCGACATAATGGTTAGTGTTTTGAAGAGTTTGTAATGGGTACATGTATGCAGCATGCTTAATAGATGGAGTGTAAACTGTATACACGTCTCAAGTTTTAAGATGGATTGTGTTGAGTAGAATTGGTGAGAATGATGGTCTATGATATAAGTGTTAATTTTAAATGAGTAGAGAAAATATATTAAACAACATAAAATAATAAACGAAAAATAGAGAGCAAACACACACAACACTTAACATAGTGAATTACGTGGTTCAACAAAATTGGCTACATCTACGGGAAAGCAAGGAATATTTTGTATTATTCAATATCCAATGCACCCAATACATGGACAGTACACATCCATTTATACATTCATATACAACTGTAAAATGAAGAATTGGGAAGAGCCAAAAGGTTATGTAATCGTTGGACTTCACATTACTAACAATCTCCTCCCTGAAGTCCAACCAGCATAGCCATGCACATTCCCTATATTTCCATTACTAAACTCACATTACAGCCAGTTTGTAAGATTTTAACTTCATGAATTTCTATTCTCGTACACTTCGGATAAGCCATCTCCAAGTCGAATCAGAGTTAAAAACATCTTCTCCTACTACTTTTTCAGACACTAATTCACCCATTAATTTATAATTAGGAATACCACTCTTTTTGTCTAATATGAACCCTTCATCCAAGAATGAATCTTTTGATGACCCCCATGACTTCTCTTGATTGCAATTAAACACCTTTTAAGCTCTAACCAACATTTGTGTTGCCCATATTTAATTAGAAAGATTTCAAACAAAGGTACATCCGCTTCTTCAGCAGCCAATTGCCTTGCATTTTAACTTTTAGCCACAAATATACCTTGTGTAGGATATATATTAACAATTCGACCATATGGGTCCTTTTCACCTTGTAGCAGACCAACCCACCGACCTACCATACTAGCACCTGCATCATCACATATTCGTAATGCATCTAAATAACACTTTTCGAAGCAACTCCAACCTGCTCATCCCAATTTCTCAGCCATCAAAATTGTGGGCTTCAACTCATCACTTTGCATGGGCAGTGTAGGCAATCATTATTCTTGTTTCCTGGAAAACTCGGTTCTATATCCTACGTGGAGGCAACAATATTTTCTTTTGAAGATTGACCAAAATAGGATAAATAGTGGTTGTTTACATTCTATAGACTAGAATTAAAGGGCAATTCCCTCACTGCTTGTGTGGCACTAGGACCATCAAATGTTCACTACAAAATTTCCAACATCTATGACAATTCATTCCTTAAATCCTACAAATCAACATTTCTCAGCACACCATGTGTATTATTATAGGATGATTGTTGTAGATTACATTCCACCTACGAATTTACAAAACTATCAATATTTAATTGAGCCTTTTCTTGGTGCTCCCTTTCTAAAAATGCTTCTCTCTCAGTTGTTGCTTGAGCAACTCTTGTCATGGCCCCTTCTTTTCATGTGCATCTCCTCTCGACTCCAGCTACCAATACTCTATGCCCTTCTACCTGACTCCAATCTGCATCCTCCTCATATCAAAAGGCAAACTCGATAGTAGATTCAATTTGGGTCTTAGAAGGCACCCACTCTTCCGCCCACAATCTTTTGTTTTCCTCCTTTGTTTTATACTTCTCTTCAGTCATAGTTTCTTTTTCAGAAATTTTCTACCAAGAAATTCCAAACTCTACATAGGGACCATCCACATCAATTCGAATCGAGGTATCATGATGTTCAACCTTCACCATAGAGACGACATCAATTTCCCGACCATCTAAAGTTTGGCCAATACATGGTACAGCTGCATTAAGATTGGAGAAAGAAGTATCACAATCCCTCCACTCCTTGGGAAAAATGCTAGTCATTTCTTGACCCAAAAGGCTAGACCCATTAGCATTGTCATCATGGGGTTTCTCGCCAATACACTTATTAGTGTTTTCACTTTTCAAATTTATCAAACGACGATACAAATCCTCCATTTCATGTTCCATAAAAAATATTCACTCAGTGAGTAACAAATTATCCTTCTTTAGCCTCACAAATTGGTTGTCCTGGGAATTCACCCAATTCTAGGCATCATATGCCTCATTCATATCTTCCTCAAATTCATCTTCACTCACCTTAGTGTCCTCAAGATTACCCTATGCTTCTTCATACCCTTCTTCACCATCATATTCTTTGATTTACTTGACATTACTCTTCACGAGTTCATAATTGCTCAAATCATTTATTTGTGCTATAGCTACATCAAGAGTTGAGAAGTAAACAAACTCAACATCCTCCTCCTCTCAATCAATACCTCCTCTTTTTGTCTAGCCATCCCACAAATGTACATGGCGCTTTGTTTCAACTACCATCTTTGTTCAATCTAACCAAGCTTTGATAGTAATTGTTAATTTTAAATGAGTAGAGAAAACATATTAGATAACATAAAACAACAAAAGAAAAATAGAGAGCAAACACACACAACAACAATTAACACAGTGAATTATGTGGTTCACCAAAACTAGTTACATCCACGGGAAAGCAGGGAAAATCTTGTTGTTGAATGCCCAGACAAGTGAGAGGGGGGTGAATCAATTGTCAATTAAACTTTTTAATTCTTTCACACATTCGAAATAACCAACTTATTAATCATTTAACCTAAATAGATGCAAACATGAAAGCACACACATACTCAACGAAATCATACACAATGAACACCAGATATGACGTGGAAAATCCAAGAAGGGAAAAACCATGAAGAATGTTAGCTCTCAATATATAACACCTGTTAGGGTGACACCGATTAAGGTGATTTTTACAAAGGTGGCTCACTGCCATAATCCTCACTGCGTGAGGGTTCACTGCCCAGAAAGGCTCACTGCCAGAAGAGAAAGAAAGAAACGAAAATCCACCATTGTGATACAACTGCCACAAACAACAATGTTGGAACAACCTTTGGTACCTAACAACACACTACACATCTTCTCACAACTTCTGACATCAATCATCAGTTGGATTTAGCTTTTCAATCTCGCATGTCTTCCATACATTATTCATTCTGATCATTATTTACTTATATTTTTCTCCTGATTACATAACCTTCCAAGTCGGCCAAACATAATTTGAAATAGGTTTGCATTAAGAATTCCCGTGGTGGAAAGGAATGAGAATTGGACCATACCACAACACACTTCATCAGTCAAATCAACACGTTACACATCTATCACAAAAACACGATTCATATGCTACACAAATGTTGTTACATATTCTCCAATTGTGGATTAGACCGGACCCAGAATAACGCGTCTCAACTTAGAAAAACAATAATGAAACCAAGATAAACATGAATTCAAACAATTAACACCATATCCAGAAAATAGAGAAATGCAGATCACAATCGCCACTGTTAATTACTAGTCAATACTGAACATCATTCAGAGCACAACTTTCGAAGCACCAAATAGGTTGGTAAACATATTTTAGATCACCAACTCAGAAAACCACATGTTGACATCAATAACAACCATTAATGATAACCATGATAAAACATATCAGCACCATCAACATCACATTTATAAAAATCTCCCCCTTTGTCATTGATGGCAACATCCATCAACAACAAACAAAAAGTCTCGCTTATTGAATCTTTGCAACATACTACAACTCTCCCCCTTTAACATCAAGGACAAAGGCAGGTACATTTCCCCCTAAGAAACTTACTTTGCTCCCCCTAAGAGGAAGCTTCCAAGCATTAGTCCAGACAAGAATAATCATGCAATTTACTAGACCAATGCACATCCAAATGCACATTAATTCAAATTAAGAAGGGGTAATACACCTAGCTTCTACCGGAGATACTCAAAAGTATCTTTACACAATTCCTTTGTGAAGATATTTACAATCTGCTCTTTTGTAGGTACATACTCAATCCTTACTTCATTATCCAACACTTTTTGCCTCAAGAGTGATATCAAATAGATATATGTTTTATTCTGGAATGTTGTACCAAATTCTTAAAAATGTTTAATGCACTGGTGTTATCACACATAATTGAGATGGGTTCATCAAACAACACACCAACATCCTTCAAAGTATGTTTCATCCAAAGTACCTACGTGCATCACAAAGATGTTGCAATATATTCAACTTCAGTAGTGGATAGAGATAAACAATCCCGCTTCTTACTTAACCAGGCAATGGACTAGGAGCCAAGGAAAAATGCTTCACCACTTGTACTTTTTTTTTCATCAACACTTCTTGCCCAATCTACATTTGTATAAGTTGTCAAAGTGAAATCTGAACATTTGGGATACCATAATCCAAACTCTTATGTTCCCTTCAAATATTTGAAAATTCTTTTTACTACAATAACATGTGATTATTTTGGTTCTTTCTGAAATCTACCTGCTAAACAAACAACATACATGATATTTGGTCTAGTTGTAATAACATATAGCAGCCCTCAAATCGTTGATCTATACTTACTTGCATTAGCCTTAGGAGATTTATCATCTATTGTTAACTTGCATCCGATTGTCATAGGTGTACACTCCAGTTTATAATTCTCTAACCCAAACTTCTTCAATAATTCTTTAACATATTAAGATTGAGAAATGAAGATTCCTTTGCTATTTTGATTCACTTGTAATCCAAGAAAGAAATTCAACTTACCGATCATGAACATCTAAAATGCCTTTTGCATCTCACCAGTAAAATTTTTGCATATACCATCATGGTGCAGACACGGCTATGAGGGACCTCAATGAGATCTATCCGGATTGTGCAACAAGTGTAAACACAATGAAAGAAAAACAAGATGATGGAGGAAATGTAAAACTAATTGATTATATCATGAAAAACTATTTACAATCTGTCGACAACATGTAGACTACCAGATTCGGCTCACTGGCTTGATACAAACATGCTCAATTATAGTCTCGGTCAATACCGAACCTCTTAAGCTCAAGACAGATCTTTTTTGGTTCTAACTACCTACTACTACAAGCTAAATTACATTGCTTTATATGATCTAGAGGGATCTGGTCGTCCCAAGAAGAATCAAACAACGATGAACATGATGAAACATGTAAAACCACTAGGTAGGCCTCCACCAATGAAAATCCTCCCGAAATTCCAAAGGAAGAAGTGTGGATCAGAGGGAAGGTCATCCACACGCTAAGGAATGCTGGAAACAATGAATTGGAGCTCTGCAAGCTATGGAAAGGATACATAAGATTCGTTGATAGCAAATAGGTCCAAGCGGTTCCGAGGTCCTAATCTAGAAAATTGTCTCGAAATCTGAGAGCGATAGCTTTCTAGAAAATGATCCAAATGTCCTGTGGCTCAGGAATAAGGAAGATATGTTAGACACAATACACCACTGAGAGGGGGAGGGGGTGAATCAATGGTTCTCAAAAATTTTCCCTTGAGCTCTCCTTTGTGAGCATACCAGTTTGTGAATCAAACACAATGCAGACTAACTGGTTAGTGATGAGATTAACTCAAATATACACACACACAAGGAGACATCACATAACATCAGCATATACAAGGAAAACCCAAGATGGGAAAAACCTCGGCGAGCAATGTTGCTGGAGTCTATTGCTCCAATCCAACCTCATAGTAAAACATAGTTACAAAGTTTAGGGCACCAACCCAAGGAGTACCAACCCCTACCTGATTTATGGGCTACAACCCAAAGGAGCACCAACCCCTGACTTGAGGGCACCAACCCAAGGGGCTACAACCCCTGCATCGAGCTACAACTCATTGTTCACAAAGTAAACATCAAATACATAAGTGGTTATCTTGTTACAAGTGAATCTTGCAACCATTTCCTATATTTTGCTTTGTCGGTGAGATATCTTCTCTGCTACACCAACTCACTCTTCTTGTTGTTCTTCACCTACTACTTCTCTGTGGGATCTCCTTCATAAGCTCTCTACTCTTCACCAGTTCTACTCTCTTTTAGTTCTCTGTTTACCTTCTCTGCAACCTCATTCTCTTCTGCTTGACCGGTTGGAACACTAGTGGTTCTTCACTCCAACCGGTTGAATGCTTCAACCAGATTCTCCCTCTCTCTCACTCTCTTCTTAGATGCTCATTGAGCACTTGGCTAATTTTTTTCTTTCTTTAAGAAACCTTCAACTTCGGAATCCCACAATATTCTATACTTCCACAGCTACAAACTTCCTCTTCTGCCACATACTTATAGACCGATTTTCCCTCCAAAACAAATTCAAAATATAGGTGGTTAGGGTTTCCTCATCATCCTCGAGGTAAACCAAATCCAATCAGATCTTGCACGATCTGATCTTTCTGACATCCAAATGCAAAACTCCGCCATATTCGCATCTCTTGCATCATGCCTTCCATCTCTGGCGACTTGTTTTTTACCCTAATAGCTGATCCCTTGGTCAATAACAAAAGATCTGTTGTGCTATTTTCTTTGTCGCCTCGATCTTCTCAATCACTCTAGGATGACTCGTAGTTGTCTTCCAAACCTCGAGCCTCAAACCCCTGCAATCACGTCACAACAAGTCTCGTGATTTGTGTGACCTTTCATTAAAGCCGACCAACCCTGTAACAACCCTGTCGATGTACATTCCATCTTTATCCAAATGCAGGTTTGCCATGTTGACTCCTTGTGGCATCCATATCGACTAACTACCAGCTTGGCACTTCAAGTCGGTCCAAGTAGGATCACCAACCAACCGCTCTATCGGTTCCTTACATCTATCGGTTTGCTGACCCTTCTAGTCTCAACCATTCTACCAGTTACCTTATCATATCTATCCTCATCTTGAACTATCGATGGAACTCTGAAACTGGTCTCCAGACTTGGTAAATCCAAAGTATGCTCATTTCCACAAGTGGTAAATCTTCTGCGACTGTACCTTGCTTATATAACCAGTGGACTCATATATCGGTTACCACTCTTGGTGACACCATGTCATCAACCTTCACAAGACTCCATCTTCTTTCAGTGAGGTTAGATTCCTATGTTTGCATCTACTTAGCCTTTCTTCCTAATCAATGTTGTTCCTTCCTCTACCGGTTTGTCAAGGTGACAAACACTTCACACTTCCTCTGTACTGGCATCTCAATCATGCATAGTAAGAGATAAGCTCCACTTTCTGCCATATGCTTATGTGATTTCCCTGTTGTGCAACATCTCTTCAAATAGGCACATGTGAACTGATGTGAGCACATTCATTGTTAGTCATTTCTTCCCTTGATGACTGCATCTTCATCCGGTGGGAGTCCTGCTGTTTTGCAACCTCACAACATACCGGTTCATTCTTCTCTTCTAGTGTTGATGGGATTCAGGTAATATTATGCCTCTTCATCATAAACAACCACTCAAACACCTTTCTATCTCATCATACAAGTGAGACACTAACTTGTTGCACTGGTGACTCCTGAGGTTATCTTCCTTAGCATTACCAGTGTTCTGGAACACAAGGGGATATGCAAGATATCTCATCTTGTACTTCTTCATAGTAGTGTTGCACATACATCTCTACTACCGGTGGTCATCCCATGCCGGTTGACATCAATGACAACACAATGCCAACAAGATAACCATGTTTACAAGAAAAATCCATCTGCACAAGATCTGGTGAGCAAATGAAAGAAAATGTAGAAAGAAATGTTGAAACTGCAAAATAGAAAACAAACTGAAAGAAATGTTTTTGGTTGATGCAAGATTGCCAAGAACTAGGGATTCTTATGCATCATACATCTGAGGTTGTTGAAAAAGTGAGTCCCTCACTTTGCTGGGGTCAGAGGAAAACCAAGGCGGTCCATCTTTTCTTGAGAAATTGAAGCAGTCACCAGTTGGGAGGGACCTCAAAGAGATCATTCTGGACCGGTCAGCAAGAGTAAACACAATAGAAGCACAAGGACTAATGGTATGATGAAAGAATAAGTATCCGATCAACTACTAATAGGGGGGAGTGAATTAGTAGATAGAAAAACTGATAATAACTTCACCAATCTCAAAATCAATCTCTTAAAGTAAACTATCAATGTAATACCACTGTCAAGATAAAAACTCATAAGATAAATCGGTTGACTGTTACAATAAATTAACAATAAACAACTTCAAACTCATAAACATCCAAATGCTTTTTCATATTTCAACAGACTTCATTTCTCAATGCTTCCGGTTATCATGACTTATCAAAGTAGTTAAGTAAATCAACCATAAGAGCATAACCACAAAAACATTCACCACTTGACACAAATATTTTTGATGTGGAAACCCAAATGGGAAAAACCACGGTGAGATGAGACTCACAAGATAACTATCTGAACTCTTCTGAAGTTTGCCCTGTTAAAGCTTTACAAAAGTCCTGTTAAGAACCTATCCTGTTAGGGACCACCCGGTTAAGGGATTGACTACAATGCCTTGTTAGAAGCAATAACCCGTAAGGAGTAACCTCAGTAGAGGATTTGAAAATCCAAGCTAATGGATCACCTTGTTAGAGGATTTGAATAGCACCAAGCTTGTTAGAGCTTACCCGGTTAGGGGATCTCAATTCTACTATAATTGTTAGAAAACAATAGGAGTTTGCTAATCTGTCTGAATAGAACTACACTTGCTTGATCAGATCCTTTTCATGCTCCTATATGCCTTTACTCAAACTGCAGATACATCATCCAATTCGACAACCACACACTCAACTGATCTTTTCCAACACTGAAACTAAACAAAGTCATCGACCTTATAAACAAATCAATTAGGTCAGTAACACAACAAAAACCTAATTCTCGTAGAGATTACAAACAAGTTGGTTCAAGTATGACCATTAGATTACATAGCAATCTCTGCACATCAATCAAGAAAACCTCAATCTCTCCTTGATCATTGCTTCATCGAACTTATTAACTCATCATGCGCTTTGCATTATATGCAATATACTTGCTCATTCCCTAGACAAAAATCGTTACATCAACTCGCCAAAATCACTTGAAATTGTCTTCATACAATAATCATACGTGTCTTAATCATTGCCGCTCATCATCAGATTGTAAACCAATATAACCAATTCACCAAACTTAATCGGTTAGGGTTTATCAAAAACAACAGGTAGGGTTTACCAGTTACCGGTTCAACTCTCCAATATATAGCAATACTGATTCACTCCACAAATTCTTCCTACCAGTTATAGTTTCCTTCACTAGCTCTTCCTACCGGTTATAAAACAATATTAACAATATCATTGCCGGTTAATTGACATCAATGACAACATAACATATCATTAATGCAATCTTCATGCAAATGACAACAATCTCCCCCTTTGGCATTGATGGCAATACAAATATCAATACCATTGATTGCTGTTGTGATTGTGAATAGGAATCCTGGTTTACATTACCAAGTTTTCACCATGCTCTCCATGTCTTCAACTTGTCACTGGTTCTTCTCCTTTTAATCACATAGTTCTTCTCCCCCTTTGACATCAATGTCAAATTGAAAGTACAACATGTAATGTCAAATTTCACTGTGCAACCTACAACTTGATGCTCCCCTTGTGGAATAACTTCACTTCTACACCAATCCTTTTGTAAAATTCTATAAGTAGCTCCGGGACTGATATAATCTACATCATGTTTAACTGACCTCATGAAGGGGTGCAATCCCTAGCTGACTTCTAAGATACTCAAAAGTAGTCTTAGGCAGAGGTTTAGTAAAGATATCTGCAAGCTGCTTCTTGGTAGAAAAATGCTCCAAGATCACATCTTTACTTTGCACTTTTTCCCTTAAGAAATGATACTTCAATTCTATATGATTGGTTCGTGCGTGCAAAACAGGGTTCTTGGAAATATTTATGGCACTTGTATTATCACATAAAATCTTTATAGGTTTTGAAATCTTCATTTTAAAACCTTCCAAAATGTGCCTCATCCAGATAGCCTGAGTACAATTCATCTAAGTTGCAACATACTCAGCTTCAACAGTAGATTATAAAGTACAACTCTTCTTCTTACTACTCCATGAAACAAGTCTTCCTCCAAGAAAAAATACTCCACCGATTGTGCTTTTCCGGTCATCAACATTTCCTGCCCAATCTGCATCTATGTACACCTTCAAGTCAAATTTTTTTCCATATGGATACCATAATCCATAGTCAGCAATACCTTTCAAATATCTAAAAATCCTCTTGTTTGCTATCAGATGTGTTTCCCTAGGATTCTTCTGGAATCTAGCAACTATGCCAACTGCATGAGCTATATCTGATCTAATGTGAACAACATTGTACAATTTTCCAATCATTGACATGTATTCCTTCTCATCAACAACTATGGATTCATCTTCCTTAGACAACTTACAACTTGTAACCATTGGTGTCCCAACTGGTTTACAGTCACTCATGCCAAATGTCTTCAAGACCTCTTTCACATACTTAGACTGTGTGATGAAAATACCATTTTTTATTTGCTGTATTTGCAATCCTATGAATTTTTTTATTTCTCCCACTAAAGACATTTCAAACTCATTTTTCATTTCATCTGCAAAACTATTGCTCATGTCATCATTACCTCCAAATATGATATCATCTACAAATACTTCGTTGACTAGTATTTTATCTCCTTCATATTTTAGATAAGACTGATTAGGAAAATTAGGATGAAGTAAAAGCTGAGATGATGGAAGAATTTAGAACAATCACTACTGATGAGGGCAAAAAAATCATCAGCCAAGCAGGGGTCCTAATTCTCCCTTAGTGGGATATTGTTGATGCAATGGCCTTTGATGCCATCAGGAAGTCAAAATAGAAAACATTCAATTTTGAAGAAGAGGCTAGGTTGGCATTGAAAGGATCTGAATTTGTACAAGATTATGCCACACTAGCCATTTGGTCATTAGAACAAGGGCCTAGAAGACCTGATATTAGTGATATCAACCCAAATTTGAGGGGAATCCTAATAGTTAAGAGAGTTGCAGACACATCAAATGTGGAATCCTCAAAGTTAACTATGGATGTGGCTAAATTGACCCATGAGACAGCTAAAAGGCAAAAAGCGGATAAAGAAGAATACCAAAGAAAGTATGAAAACCTTTTTGGTGAATATAACAAGGTGCAATAGAGATGCATTGAGTTACAGTCTCAGGAGTAGAAACAATTGGAAGAATCCCCTTTTGCCCCTTTAATTTCTTCAACACCATCAACATCAAGGTCTCCTCCTATCACCCTTGTTGATGCAACAACTCAATGATCTTCATCAGAGCCAATTGTTAAAGAACCAACCAGGTCAATTGATCCAACAAAAGCTCAACTGTTGGAGAAGATCTCAGAATTGGAGAATAAATTGAAGAAATCAAAAAATTAATCTTCCTTTGAGAAAAGATAGATAGTTAGCTCTGTACTGACTCATTTAAATGAAAAAGTTAACAACAGATTGAATAGTATTCATTCTTTATATTCTTCATTGTTTAATATTTAAGGTTTTGATAAGGATAAAGAGGTAAAAATACCTTTGTTTAATAAATGGTTACCAAGGGAAAATGAGCTTAAACTCATGTCAATGGCTTCTAAATATCATGTTGAGAGGCCACCTACACTTCAACCAAGCTATTTCTTGGTGAAGTCAATGCAAGAAGCCCAAATCCAACCAGAAAGCATAGAAAATAAAATAAGAGATTTGATGAGAAGTTTCAATGAGTTAAATGATACACTTCTGCTAGATATTTTGGATGAGAGTGGAATTGTCAAGCCTTTGCAACTATGGAAGGAAGAGACAAAGAGAATCATCAACACTTAGGTGCAGCTAATTTGTGAGGATTTGGATATGATGGACTTGAAAAGCACTGAGAGGGGGGGGTGAATCAGTGACACCAAAAATAAAACTACTGCAAATACTGACCGATAGATGAACTTAACAAAGCTTTTAAACACAATGCATGCAATCCAAAATGATATAACCACATCCACAAAAAGTAAAGCATCCACCATAACACAAGTGTTTGTACGTGGAAAACCCCAATAGGTAAAAACCATGGTGAGATGGAACTCACAAGTTAACTATCTGCAGTAATAGATAACTGACCAGTTAAGGTCTACAAAGTGCTCTGCTAGGAGCGAATCTTGTTAGAGATCCCAAAGCTTGATTAGAAGCTTATATCCTGTTAAAGGTAGTACCCTGTTAGGAGTAACCTCGGTGGAGGATTTCTGAATCCAAACTAATGGATCATCCTATTAAAGGATTTATATATTGAAGCTTGTTAGAGCTTACCCGGTTAGGGGATTTGATTCTATTGTAATTGTTAGAAAACAACAAGAATGGTTTGATTTGTTGTGAGTAGCACAATACTTGCTTGATCAGATCCTTCTAAACATATTCAACACTTCTCTTTTGCATACTCTGAAACTTAACTCTTTTTCCTTTCGCTCATAACATAACATTTTTTCTTACATCAAATAATTCATTGCGATGTCAATATATAGACCTTAAGATTTCATGTCGGCCTTAAGAAATCATAACATAATTTCCTAGGTGCAGTGTATCTGGACAAGTGATCATAACTCATCACAAAAATTACTGTCAAGCAGTCGGTGCTAGTAACTCATCATGAAATGTGGTAACTCATCACAAAATTACCAAATACCGGCTGGATCAATCAAATACCAGTTTGAGTAAAACATGAACTATTGTCCTTGAATCTCCGCTTGATCTCCATCTTCATCTTCATCTTGATGCTGACTTAGTATAATCACAGGTTGTTGTTGGCATATGTGCAGAGTATGATGAGATGATGATGTTGTATGTTGTCATTGATGTCAATATGCTGAAGAGTGAACCAGTATATTGAAGTAAGCAACTTGCAAGAGAACCGGTATGATGTTGTGAACCGGTATATGTGAAAAAGTGAAGTGGTATGTCTGTCCAAGTGAACCGGTATGTTGGAATGTGAACCGGTATATGGAATGTTTTGTATCAAGGTTTTATATGTTATGACTACCGATTGGTAGTCTTAGCTTCAGGGTTTCCAGTTGAAGTGTTCTATGCCTGTGTGATTCAACCAATGACATCGTGTGATGAGTTAACATTGTAATGAAGAATAGATTGTGCTGCCACA
Source organism: Cryptomeria japonica (assembly GCF_030272615.1). Classification (NCBI taxonomy): domain Eukaryota; kingdom Viridiplantae; phylum Streptophyta; class Pinopsida; order Cupressales; family Cupressaceae; genus Cryptomeria; species Cryptomeria japonica. The sequence goes on from NC_081408.1 coordinate 268,889,605, forward strand.
TCAGCCTTGTGCACGTGAAGGATCTTGCATGAAGGAGATTGATCCTATCTACCTCGGGAATGTGTGAAGTCTCTGTAAACGGTGGAGAATGTGTGATGGGTTATCAGCCTCTAAGAAGCGGTGAAGAATGAAAGATGGAGAACGTCTTGAGATCTGTTCAAGACTGTTGTAATCAATGCAATATGTTCAATGGTTAGGATTGAACCGACTGAATTGCTTAACCTAAATGTTTAGGGTTTAGGGTTTATGCTACCAACCTATCTTTACTATAAGGTCAATGTTGTTTTTCATGTTGAGGTTGTTGTCAAATGTTGTGTGCGTATCTAAGTACAGAGATACATGATTCTTGCCAGACCAGATAAGAGAATAGATACCTGAAGAGAGTGATTGCAGAAGGAAAGAACTGAAGCGGATTTGCATTGGCATTGAGTGCTGTTACCAGATCACTGTAATACCTGTTGATCTCTAACCACTTCAGTAGTTGGAAAATCCTGTAACAGGGTAGCTTTAACCAGCTTGCTGTAAATCCTATAACAGGGTGAATCAAGATCATTGAGTTCTTAAAATCCTCTAAAAAGGTAGCCTTTAACCGGGTTTAACCCTTAACCGGGTATTTAGCCATCCCTTAACCAAGTGATCCCTAGTAGGATCGGTTCCTAATAGAACCTATTGTAACAGTCTTTAACCGGACTGGGCTCCTAATAGAGCGGACCTCAAAAGGGTTCAAAGAACAACTTGTGGGTATTCATCCCCATCGCAGTTTTTCCCAGTTGGGTTTCCACATGAAAAATATGTGTGTCATGTGTGATGCCTTTTCATGTGATGCTTTGTTATTTTCTGTCAAGTGGTAAATCATGTTGAGCTAGTAGGTTATTATAATTCTGATTGTTGAGTACTAGTGTATGCGTATGGGTGAAGTGGAAATAAGATGTTAGATTGTGTGGAAAGCTAAGCGTTACCGGTTTAGGTCCTTCACCGTCTCACTATGTTTAACTGGTAGTAATTTGGTTTAGACCGGTGTTAATGATTGCCAGTCAAGTGCACTGTTTGCAGTGGAACAGGTTCAGGAAAAGGGATTTTTGCCTGTACTGATTCACCCCCCCCTCTCAGTACCGGTTTGGTACTAACTGTTCATCATTTATTCATCAGTTGTCTCTTATGCACATACCAATTGATACAAAGTATTGGTTAGAGATAAACCTCTTAGTATAACCTCTAACATACCGGTTGACAGAGGACAGAGTAAACAATTGAAGTTACATCGGTAGTCAATATAATCATGTGTGTGTGTGTGTGTGTGTGTGTGTGTGTGTGTGTGTGTGTGTGTGTGAGTGTTTCATCAATGACAACAAATGATGAATACATTACAATCATCATTAAGCCAACAATCTCCCCCTTTGGCATTGATGGCAACACTTAGAAATTTTTATAGTAATATCGCTAAGTGTGCATACACAACAAATTTACACATATACTCATGCTCCCCCTTAATGCATACATTATACAAAATTTTTAAAATAAACACATACATATATTTCTACTCCCCCTTTGACAACAATGCCAAATTGAAAAAGCAATCTATATATATATATATAGAAAATTTGTATCAAAGTGTTCAACATATACAAAAATAACTTAAAAAGTTCATGCATTAGCTAATCTCATAAAAATATCATTAAAGTTCTGAATCAACTGTGATATGGCATTTAACCATGTTGCTAGCACGTTATGAGTGTACTCTTTTGTAGACATAAGCTGTGTATAGAATTCTTCCTTTGAGTTCAGTGTGCAGGTTTCAGGAGTTGCTAAGATAGCTTCTGCATTTGAGTAGGCTCTCTGTAATATGTCTACTTGTGATGTGAGGAGACTCTTGAATTCCTTGAGAGACCGGAGTCTCTTTGCCTTCTCAATATCATAGATTGTTGGCATTTCAATAAGGATATTGAGAAGGTTGTTGGAGACTGTTGATATAACTAAAGAAGGATGATTATCGTCTTAATAATATTATTTTGTCATTGATGTCAAGAAATTGATTTTCTGATTCAGTATGATGTTGCCATATCTTGAGAAGTATGTTTTTATGAGTATTAAGAGGTCGGTAAGTGACACAAAAGAATGTGATAATAAAGGGGAGATATAAGTTATTTAATGGGCAACTATTACCGAGTTAGACAATGATGAGATCATGTTGTTTTGATTGTTTTGATATCCTACACATGTTGTTGATTATAAGTTTAATACTGTATTATGTTACTGAGCAAGAAACCTAGTCGGTAAACCCTATGGTACCCAGTCGGTAAACCCTAAGGTTATTGATGTCGGTTAACGAAGGTAGAATGTCTATCGAGTGAAGTTCAATATTAACTGAGTAACAACCAAGTTATAAGAGATTGCATTGGATGGATAAAAGCATTATTTAATGAAGGATGCTAATGAGCTGGAGATGAATAAATGATTGGTTTGTCGCACAAGAAGTTTGTTAAGGATCTATGGCAATGAAAAATCAAGAGGAAGATCTACAACACAAATTGAACCACAATAACCTAGCACAAGTTCCTAGGAAGGAATGCAAGTTCCTAGGTGAGGTAAAACATTTTTAGATCGAAGGATACATTGAACCTAGTCAAGTTTAATGATCTGATGGCTAAGATTGATCATGGGAAATGTGATCAAGGAGATTAAGCGGTTAGAAATTGTTTATAAATAAGGAATTGTTGATAAACAATATATGCGGGCAAATGTATGCACAGTGATGCTACAGGAATGTTTACTAAGCTCAGAAGCTTGAAGATCTGATTGAAGAAAATATTGAGAAGCCCATCAGGCCCATCAAGGGATTAGATAAGTCTTATGACAAGATTGTTTTGAGCAAATAAGAATCTGCTTTAGCATTTCAGATGTGAAGTTGCAGATATATTTTATTACTGTTGTTTATTTTGTAAGTGACAGGAAATCTCTTAACCGAGTGGACCTAACAGTCTTATTTGTAAATCCTCTAGCAAGGTAACATTCTAAAAGAGTGTTTGAAATCCTTTGACAAGGTCACTTATAACAAAGTGCAAGACTCTAACAAGTCTGAGGGAAATCCCTTAATTGGGTCACATCTAGCAATGTGTTTGTAATCTTTAACAAGATTTGCTTTTAACCGAGCATACTCTAGAAAGGTATATTTCTTAGTGGGTCCGAAATCCCACAGTGGTTTTTCCCTATTTGGGTTTCCACCTTAATTAAGGTGTTATATGTGTTGTGATGATTATCTATTCATGAGTTTGAATGTTTTACAGTTTTGGTTATGTATTCTGAAGTATAAGCTACCTAGGTTGAATCTGGTGAATATATTGAAGATTTAGTTTGTATGATTCACCCCCCCCCCCCCTCTCATCTTGTTTACCATTTGCATCAGAGCTTTACAATTGGTATCAGATCTATGGATTCCAGAAGAAAAGTTTAAAGGCACTTGAGGCAAAGATCCGAAGATGTATAAAAGGGATGCACCAAAGCTGAACAAGTCAAGTTTCTCCACATGGCAGAAAATGATGAAGCTGCACTTATTAGGAATTGGAGAATATGCAACATATTATTTGGAGAATGATTACATAGCACCTAGCACCAACCCGATGAACTTGGAAGAGATAAAGGCAAAGCAAGAACATATCCAAGCTATGATTGAAATAACATCAGCATTGACCAACTCAGAGTTTAATGATCTAGAAGGCTGTAATGATGCAAAAGCAATGTGGATCAAGCTCATATCTGTGTATGGCGGTGATGAACATGTCCAAAGAGAAAAAGTAGATAGTCTAAGAGGACAACTTGAATCCATGAGAATGAATGAAGGTGAGAACATAACCCAATACATTACAAGGTTAAAGGAAATTGTCAATCAAATTAAAGGAGCAAGAGGAACTATTGAAGAAAAGGATGTAACAAGTAAGTTGCTGAGAACCCTTCTACCTGCTTATGCCATTCGAGTCTCTGCAATCAATGAATTAAGGTCTGTACCAAACATGCCAGTCTCTTTGGATGCCACTATCGGTAAGCTACATGCATTTGAGTTAAGTAATTTTGATAACAGTGGGTCTTCGGTAAATAAAGTAGAATTTGCATTCAGTTCTTTTCATATTGGTGAATTTGATGACTATAATGATAGAATGAATAAGTATTCTGAAGGAAATCACAGTGGAGCAAGTGAGAGATTTCGTAAAAACATGGAAGAAGTACACAAACTGTATGAGGAAATCAGAAAGCAAGAAAAGTTTGAAGCACTATTGGCCAGAAGGTTACCGAGTGGCAAAGGTAAGTATAAAGGAAAGCTACCTCTAAAATATTTCAATTGTGATAAAATAGGACATATGGCTTCTAACTGCCCTGACAAAGAATCTAGTGAGAAGAGAGAATACTGAGAAGATAGACATAAAGACAATCACTACAGAGGACACCGAGACTTCAGAAGGAGAGAAAGAAAGACATGCGTAGTAGCTGATGAGGAATCCAACAATGACAAATCTGATGAAACTGATATAGAGGAAGTTGTTTATGTGGCTATTAAAGATGGATCAGATGAAGAAAGGTATGAAGAAAAAGCCCTAATATCTCACATAAATAATAATGATTCTTGGATCATAAACAGTGGATGCTCACATCACATGATAGGTGATAAACACAAGTTTGTTAAATTAGAAGACTATGATGGAGGATATGTAAGATTTGGTAATGATGCACCATGTCTGGTGAAAGGTAAAGGGTCTATAACACTTCTTGACAATGCTAAATGTGATGATGTATACTGGGTTGAAGGTTTGAAATACAGTTTGTTGAGTGTAGCACAACTAAACAATACAGGATACCGAATAGAATTCCAGAAGGGATGTGTCAAAGTTCATGACAAACATGGAAAGCTGGCTGCTACCGGGACACAAACAAAAGGTAATACATTTCATCTTGACTCAACTTGGAACAAATGTTTATATGCAAAAATAGAAGATACCTGGTTATGGCATAAAAGGTGTTGTCATGTAAATTTTGATAATCTGATGAAAATAAGTATGAAGCACCGAGTAAGAGGTCTACCAAGCCTGGAAAGACCTGAGAATGCTATGTGCCGAGGATGCTAGATGGGTAAGATGATAAGATCAAGCTTTATAAGTAAGTCCTACACTTCTAAAGGAATTTTAGATCTAGTACACATTGATCTTTGTGGTCACATGAAAGTTCAAAGTTATTATGGTGACAAATACTTCATATTATTTGTGGATGATTACTCAAGGATGATGTCAGTTATGTTTTTAAAAGAAAAATCAAAAGCTTTTCAAATGTTTAAATGGTACAAGGAAACATTTGAAAATGAAATAGGAAGACAACTGAAATGTCTTAGATCTAATAGAGGAGGAGAATTCACTTCTGATGAGTTTAACTTATTCTGCAATGATCATGGTATAAAAAGGCAAGTGTCTGCACCGAGAACACCTCAGCAAAATGGGATAGCTGAGAGAAGAAACATATCAACTGTAGATTGTGCTAGAACCCTGATGATAGAAAAGAGGGTACCTCAAACATTTTGGAGAGAATCAATCAACACTGTTGTTTACACCCTGAACCGAGTACAACTGAAGAAAGGAACTATGAAGGCACCATATGAAATCTGGTATGATAAGAAACCTAATGTAAGTTATTTTAAAATCTTTGGAAGTAGATGTTATGTTCACAAAGATGACAGGAATGGAAAGTTTGATCAGAAAAGCGAGGAAGGAACATTTCTTGGTTATTCTTCTAGAAGCAAAGCATTTAAATGTCTGATCAAATCATCTAACAAAATAGTAGAAAGTGCAAATGTGAAAATTGATGAATTTGCAGAAAGAAATGATGAAGGAAATTCCAAAGAACCAGAAAATTATGAAGAATTTGTTTATGTTCAACCAAGAAGTCCTACTGAGAAAGTTACTCAAGAAAATGAAGATAATATCCAGTTACTGAGTGATGAAGAAGATCATACAGAGCCTATCGAGCCTATGTTAGCCAAATATGTCAGAAGAAATCATGCATCAAGTCAGATTATAGGAGATAAGGATGATCTAGTGATGACAAGGAACAAACTGAGATAGAACACATGTCAATATCTGAATTTGAACCGAGAATAGTAAAAGAGGCATTTAACAATGAAGATTGGGTAAATGCTATGATAGAAGAGATTGATCAAATCAAGAAGAATGAAACATGGACATTGGTCCCAAGACCAAAGAACAAAAATGTAATCGGTACAAAGTGGATTTTCAGAAACAAGCTAAATGAAAAAGGTGAAGTCATTCGGAACAAAGCAAGACTAGTTTGCAAAGGTTATGCTCAAGAAGAGGGAGTAGATTATGGTGAGACTTTTACACTTGTGGCTAGACTTGAGGGAGTAAGAACATTGTTGGCATATGCTGCTTTCAAAAATTTCAAGGTATATCAAATGGATGTTAAATCTGCATTTTTGAATGGTATACTAGAAGAAGAAGTTTATATTGAACAGCCTGAAGGATTTGTTGAAGACAAGAGTAAAGATCAGGTATGTAAATTAAATAAAGCTTTATATGGTCTGATACAAGCACCTAGAGCATGGTATGAGCGACTGCACTCTTACTTGATCAAGATTGGATTTATAAGGACAAGTGAAAACAACAATATGTACACGAAGAATGATGAGGACAATGGAATACTGATCTCAGCCATATTTGTTGATGATATTATTTTTTGTGGAAATGATTCTCTATGCAAGAACTTTGGAAATGAAATGTGCAAAGAATTTGAGATGTCATTAATCAGAGAGATAAAGTATTTTATAGGTTTACAAATACTGCAAATGAAAGATGAGATTTTCATTACTCAATCCAAGCACATAAGGGAAATCTTGAAGAAATTTGGAATGGAGGATTCTAAACCTGTAAGTACTCCTATGACTACTAACTATAAACTATCAAAGAATGATGAGTCTGCATCTGTTGATGAGACACTTTACTGATCTATGATTGGACAGCTGCAATATGTTGTTCATAGCAAACCAGATATAGCACATGCAGTAGGAATAGTTGCAAGATTTTCTGCAGATCCAAAAGAAACCCATATGACAACAATCAAGAGAATTTTTAGATACCCGAGAGGCATTGAAGACTATGACTTAGTATATGAAAAGAGGAATGATTTTGATTTAAAAGTTTATACTGATGCTGATTGGGCAGGAAACATTGATCACAGGAAAAGCACAAGTGGTGGAGCTTTCTTCTTGGGAGATAGACTAGTAAGTTGGCTTAGCAAGAAACAAGGATGCATTTCACAATCAACAGCTGAAGCTGAATATGTCGCTGCAGCATTGAATTGTACCAATATAACATGGATCAAGCAACTATTGGAAGTATAAATGAGAAAGTTACCGAGCCAGTAACTATATTCTGTGATAATACTAGTGCCATTAACATTTCAAAGAATCCGATAATGTACTCTAAGACAAAGCATATCTCTATAAAGTATCATTATCTCAGAGAAGAAGCTCAAGAGAAGAAAGTTGTGCTGGAATATATCAGTTCAAAGGAGCAAATAGCAGACATCTTCACAAAGACACTGCCATGGGACACTTTTGAGTATCTCAGAAGCAAGTTAGGGGTCCTACCCCTATCTTCTACTCACTGACAGAGTTCGGTGAAAGCATCAATTCGATGACTCTATCGCATATTATTTGTGGATTGATGCTGATCTACGCACTTTAGGAGGTTTTCTAAAGGTGTGCAAGAAATAGTGATTGGAGACAAGTTGCTCTAACCGAGACTGAGATAATACATGTGTAACACAGCAAGGCAAATCACTTCACAGGGGAAGAAACCATGAATTAGCTCTTTTTCTTTTTGGCATTGTTGTCAAAGGGTGAGAAGACTAAATGGAGAAGATAATAGAAAACCAATGCCAGGGGGAGAAAACTTTAGGAGAAGACTAAACATCAATCTGAATCCGAATCAGTTGGAACAAATCAAGTTGGTATCACCAATTAATTGTTGGTTTTTCCATCAATGCCAAAGGGGAGATTGTTGGCATTTCAATAAGGATATTGAGAAGGTTGTTGGAGATTGTTGATATAACTAAAGAAGGATGATTACTGTCTTAATAATATTATTTTGTCATTGATGTCAAGAAATTGATTTTCTTATTCAGTATGATGTTGCCATATCTTGAGAAGTATGTTTTGATGAGTATTAAGAGGTCGGTAATTGACACAGAAGAATGTGATAATAAAGGGGAGATATAAGTTATTCAATGGGCAACTATTACCGAGTTAGACAATGATGAGATCATGTTGTTTTGATTGTTTTGATATCCTACACATGTTGTTGATTATAAGTTTAATACTATATTATGTTACTGAGCAAGGAACCTAGTCGGTAAACCCTAAGGTACCCAGTCTGTAAACCCTAAGGTTATTGATGTCGGTTAACAAAGGCAAAATGTCTACCGAGTGAAGTTCAGTATTAACTGAGTAACAACCGAGTTATAAGAGATCACATTGGATGGATAAAAGCATTATTTAATGAAGGATGCTGATGAGCTGGAGATGAATAAATGATTGGTTTGTCGCACAATAAGTTTGTTAAGGATCTATGGCAATGAAAAATCAAGAGGAAGATCTACAAAACAAATTGAACCACAATAACCTAGCACAAGTTCCTAGGAAGGAATGCAAGTTCCTAGGTGAGGTAAAACTTTTTTAGATCGAAGGATACATTGAACCTAGTCAAGTTTAATGATCTGATGGCTAAGATTGATCATGGGAAATGTGATCAAGGAGATTAAGCGGTTAGAAATTGTTTATAAATAAGGAATTGTTGATAAACAATATATGTGGGCAAATGTATGCATAGTGATGCTACAGGAATGTTTACTGAGCTCAGAAGCTTGAAGATCTGATTGAAGAACAAATTGAGAAGCCCATCAAGCCCATCAAGGGATTAGATAAGTCTTATGACAAGATTGTTTTGAGCAAATAAGAATCTGCTTTAGCATTTCAGATGTGAAGTTGCAGATATATTGTATTATTGTTGTTTATTTTGTAAGTGACAGGAAATCTCTTAACCGAGTGGACCTAACAGTCTTATTTGTAAATCCTCTAGCAAGGTAATATTCTAAAAGAGTGTTTGAAATCCTTTGACAAGGTCACTTCTAACAAAGTGCAAGACTCTAACAAGTCTGGGGGAAATCTCTTAACCGGGTCACATCTAGCAATGTGTTTGTAATCTTTAACAAGATTTGCTTTTAACCAAGCATACTCTAGAAGGGTATATTTCTTAGTGGGTCCGAAATCCCATAGTGGTTTTTCCCTATTTGGGTTTCCACGTTAAATTAGGTGTTATATGTGTTGTGATGATTATCTGTTCATGAGTTTGAATGTTTTACAGTTTTGGTTATGTATTCTGAAGTATAAGCTACCGAGGTTGAATCTGGTGAATATATTGAAGATTTAGTTTGTATGATTCCCCCCCCCCTCTCATCTTGTTTACTATTTGCATCAGAGCTTTACATAGATATCCAACTTGTTATACAAATCATCTATAGATTTGCTAAAGGAAAATATAGACTCCTAAATTGGGATATATGCCTTGCATATCCTTTCCAACTCTTGCTCTATTTTTGTTTGTCTTTTTGAGATATTAGAATAACAAAAAGAAACATTAGAGGTGGAAGCAAGATACTTTCCTCCCGTTTCAGTAACTTTACTCAACAAATATTTATTGTGTGACAGAGCCATTCTTCCATTATCAATATCCTTTGCCAGTTTTTCTCCATACTTCTTCTTGTGACTCTTTTCAGAATAGAGTTGAGCAACATCTTCACTAACTGACCAAGTTTGCTAATAGGTCTAGGTAGATGTGCTATAGATGTTTCTGATAGCAGACTAGATAAAATATCTACTGTAGTCTGAATTGTTTCAACTTCAACCCTTTGCTCTTTCAGTCTCTTCTTATGCGCTCTAGATTGCATGACACTTGCAATCTTCATCATTTCTGATGCGCTCATGTTGTTCATATCAATAGGTCTTGAAATATTTAAAGAATCATCATCATCTTCATCAAGTTGTTTGCTGGTTCAGAGGATACAACTTTAATGATTTCTTTTTCTGTATTCTTCTCCGTTTCCTTTTCAAAGGACTTTATGACAACCTTTTCAGTGGACTCCTTCTTATTATCTTCAGTGACCGGGGGTTTCTCCAGTTGTTCTATTTCTGGTGGATTGTCCACTTTTAGTTGATTTGCTAGTTGCTCAACTTAGGTAACCTGTACATCAGTAATTGTAGGAGGCTCCATATGTGGTGCAATGTTGTCTCCAGATAGATCAACTGTGTCCTGGACATCATCAACAACATGAATAATGGAGTCATCCTTTTTCTTGAGAGGATATACCTCATCATCTTGAATAATCTCTTCTTCATCCATTTCTAATTGATTAACGTCATCTGCAATATTATCCTCATTCATAGAGGATTGGATGAGTTCTTCCATTCTTTTGATTTCACAGGCTATTCGATGGGTCTCAGTTTCAATAATTGCCTTCTTTCCACTAAGTAACTTTAGTCTTCTTGCTTTGAACGTAAACTGAGATTTATATCAAGCAACTAAGGCACTAATATCATCTTTAGAAAATTCAAAAAAATATTGTTCAAATATTTCATCAATGATTTCTTTTTCTAATTTTATAGCTTCCTCCCATTTATCCAAAAGAATAGTGTACAAAGAATTTGAGATATCCTTTTCCAGTTCATGTGGATATCTACTGTAATGACACAAATGAGTTATTATCTGTTGAGTGACTTGCTCTTTCTCATTTACAGTGAAGGAATCAAAATGCTCTTTGACATTGTCAAACCTATTCCTCACCAGTGTCTTCATTGTTCTTTCAAAATGGGTTTCAAGCTTGAAAGATGCTATATCAATAGGCACAATTGCCTTTGGTACTTCCTTAACTATTTTTGCTACTCTACCGATAGCCTTCACCTTCTTAGGTTCTTCTTCAGTATCTGAACCTTCAGATTCTGGTTGGAGAATAATTTTTCGATTCCTCTTCTTTGGTGCATTCTCCTTCTTTGTATATACTTTAGGTGTTGGTTCCTTTTTGGTTAGGACACTCCGAGTCACCCTTGTAGTCTTTATCACTGGAGGTGAGTTAGTTTTATTTTTCTTTCCTTTCACATTAGTGACAGGACCAGTACTGGTTTCTACTGGTTCAACTTGGACTCCCACAATGTCCAATTTTGCCTTCTTTTTGTCTTTGGGAGATGCTAATAGGGTATTAGCATAACCAACCAGTAGATCATGGTTAACCTTATAACTCATGTCTTCCATCTCTTCTTCTCTTGGCTCAATTGCTTGCATCAAGAAAAAGTTAGTGGTAACAGTAAAGACTATGTCTTTTGCAAAGTGCCTTGCCACATCTTCTGGTAATCTCATTCTCATGCTCATCTTTTTCTGAAATTCATTAAGATACTTATTCATGGCTGTAGGAAAAGTATTCTTTATAGCCTTAATGCTATTCTTGATTTGTGTAGAGACTAGTAGGTCTTTTGACCACTCAATGTCTCCAATTCCTGGTATAAAGTGATGGTATGATGAAAGAATAAGTATTTGGTAGAATACTAAGAGGGGGGGCATGAATCAGTATATTGAAAAATTGATACAAAGTTCCCAATCTCAAACTTAGTCACACAAAGTAAACATATCTCAGTCAAGATCAATATTCATAAGAATACTTGACATCAACGGGTTTAACTGTTATGAGAACTTAACAGTAAACAACTTCAATCTTGTAAACATCAACAATGCTTAGTCATAACTCAACATATTCATCTTTCAATGCTTCTACTTATCATGCCTTATTAGAAGTTAACCAAATCAACAAATAAGATCATCACCACAAAAGCATTCACCACTTGACACAAATGTTTATACGTGGAAAACCCAAATAGGTAAAAACCATAGTGAGATGAGACTCACAGGGATAGCTATTTGAACTCTTCTGAAGTTCACCCTTTTAGGAGAAAAGCCTGTTAAAGCTTTACAATAAGTCCCGTTGAGAACTAATTCTGGTTAGGAATCACCCGGTTAAGGGATTTACAAATATGCCTTGATGAAAAGCACAATACCCTATTAGGACTAACCTCACTGGAGGATTTAAGAATCCAATCTAATGGACCACCTTGTTAGAGGATTTAATTAGTAACCAAGCTTGTTAGAGCTTACCTAGTTAAGGGATTTCACTACTGCTGCAATTGTTAAAAAACAACAGGTTTTCTTGATCTGTCTGAGTAGCACTACATTTGCTTGGTCAGATCCTTCTAAGCTTCAATCTGCCTTCACTCAAAGTGCAGATCCATTAACTGGTTAGGCAACTACACACTCAACAGGTTTCTATCAATCTTGCCAACAACCTTTACAAACAACTTCATCGACCTTAAATACAAATCAATTAGGTCGATAACACAACAAAAACCTAAATCTCATCATCGAGATTACAAGCAAGTCGGTACAATCTTGACCGTTAGAAATCATGACAATCTCTTCACATTCTTCAAGAAAATTCCAACCGCTCCATGATCACCACTTCATCGGACTTTGTAACTCATCACGTGTTGTGCATTAGATGCAATCCAATTTGCTCCTTCCCTAGATAAAAAACAAATGCACCATAATAATTTGAACTTATCCTCATACAATGATCACACGTGTCTCCATCATTACTGCTTATCAGATAATAAACCAACAAACTTGACCGATTAGGGTTTAACAGCTGATAGGGTTTACCAGCTACATTGCTTAGAAAGGTTTAACCCTTTACACCGGTTCATCGGTTCAACTCACAAACTTTACATACTAGTTTACAACATCTTCCACAAATCTCTTCTTATCGGTTACAAGCCAATATCAAAAACAACAATATCAGCAATAACATGAATACCATTACCAATTCAATTGACATCAATGACAACATATCATTAATGCAATCTCTATGCAAAATGCCAACAAACTCAAAATGCCAATATAAAGTTATAGAATTAGAAGAACAACTTGACCAATAGCTGACCATACTTGAATTTTTGACTCTTGCCCTTTTTCATAGATTGCAAATTTTGAAATAATTGCCTTTTGATGGCTTCACAAAGATCATAATTTGCATTATTAACAATCATTTTGTGAGCTGTATGAATTGTTGTAGATGGAACACTATTAAGTCTACTAGAGTAAAATACTTGGTAGCTTATCACCATTGCTGCTAGTTTCACTGCAGGGTCTCTAATACTGTTGATAGAAAAGGCATGCTTATTAGAAGTAGAACCGGTTAAAGAAAATACCATGTCTTTTGAAATTTGTCCAAGAATAGGTACTTCACCAGTTGAGAAATAATCAGTTATAGCGTAAATGACTTCCTTAGTTATTGTGTGAGTTCTCTCTAAGTACATGTTCTCTCAATGAACTCAACTTAAAATGATTCTGATATGCTCTTCCTCAAAATCTTCAAGAAAGTAAGTGGCATTATGAAAACCCTAGCATACTTTGTTTCAATCTTTCCATTCTCATCACAAAGTGATTTCAACTGTGTATAGATATATAGAGATCCTAAATCTTCTATCTTGTAGTCAATATAACTAGATAAATCACCTTCGCTCAAAACTCCACTCGGAACTTGTGACAATGCATTATATGACACAATTTGTTCTGCCTCTACAACTTCCATAGGCTCAGAAGTAATCATTAACCTCTCTACAATCTTTGAAGTTGATGCCATTCTAGATGAACAAGATTTGAAGTAGCATGTTCAAAGAAATACCTTCTTTCGTGCACGTTGCCTTGTTTACCGGTTGAAATTCCCAATTGCACACCAATTCAACCTTTTGCAACCTTCAATTCAGCTTAATTTCACAAATCATGAAACAATTTGGTAATTAACAAAAAATAATCTTTCTCAGCTTAGCAAGTGCTCCAAACTTCTTTCTCGAATGCATTAGGGTAAAAATGACAAAGTAAAACTCACTTTTATCCCCTTTTTTTTTTAATCTACTGCATTAAATGCTCTCCCGTTAGGGTTACAAACCCTAATTTCACCACTCAAGAAGAAAACCGGTTGATAACATATTGACAAAAAGTTACCAAAATTTCTTGTTTCAAAATTCTTTTACTGCTCATTTTTCATAAGGGGTCCGGATGTAATTTGACTGTTAAGCTCCCCTTAGCCATATTAAAAAGGCTTAAGTCATTGGTGCAGGGTTCTCTTCACTAGGTGAAGGAACAATTTCTTCTCCACGTGAGTCATCACTTTTCTTCTTCCAAATTTGATTCATTTCCTCTCTGGTTTCTTCAACATTAACTTTTTTCTTTCCTTTCCGATCCTTAGAAGAATTGACTGGTTTGCTATTTCTGAATCTACATAATTTTGCTAAGTGCCCCAGTTTGTTACAATGATAACATGCCATACCAGATGATCTCCAGGGTCCTGCATTGCCTCTTCCTATTCTTCTTCTGTAGTTCATAGCCACATGACAAAAGTTATTAAAGATGGTGCAAATAACATTTATTACCTTTTCCATCTCAAATGGACTAAACCGGTTGCCGTAGGGTCTTTGCCAGTTCAGGTTTACTCGGTTGTCAAAGTTCCTCATTCGGTCACCATTTGGTCTTAGATGCATATGTGGTACATTATTGTTTGCTCCATATATGCACTTAACAAATATATGTCCATACATTTCACATGTGAAGCAATGACCTTCAAATTTCTTGGACACATACCTAGCATTAGTATTGTAACTTGCATTTCTATTAGGTTTGTCTCTGCAAACATTTGTAGTGTGACCAGGTTTATGGAAAACAAAACAAATAGGTTTAAAGACCTTATTACTGGTAGGCTTATTGATCTTAGGAGCATAATTGTTCTTAGGAATGTTGCTCTTTGTACTAGAGGATTCACCTTTTTCAGATGTGTGAAAACCAAGTTCAGAGATATCACCCTTCATTCTTTGTGATTGAATTTGTTCTTCCAGCATAGTAGAACTTCTGTTGAACTTCTCCAGTTTCTCATTGGCTTCAGTAAGTTGTTTGATGAGATCTTCATTATGCTTTGATATGTTCTCTCTTAGAGATGATGCAAATTCAAGATCTAGCTGTAGGTTCTCCTTTTCTTCTCTTTCAACAACGAAATGCTCATTTATAGTGACATTTTCCCATTTGATCTTTGTTACCTCTTGATCTCTTTCCTTGATAAGATCTTCAGTAGCTCTTCTGGCTTCTAGTTCCTGACTCATGCGGATAGTGATACCTTCTATCTCTCTCCTCAGATTCAGTTTCTCACCATTTAACTTTTCAACTTCCTCTACTAAAGAATCAATATTGGCTTCATCTGAAGAACTATTATCAGATATCTCTGTTGGCATTGCACACTCTAATGGTAGTTAAAGGTGATTGAAGGTGTTGTCATTGATGGCAACCTTGTAGTCTTATGGCACGGGCAAGCACCGACACCGATAGACTCTACATCGACAGATAGTTCACTGACAACGACAATAATGTTTACCGACACCCTAGCCAATAGGATTTTGATTATTGTATTTTGTATTTAATTGTAATATCTTTTTGTCAGCCGACATGACATATTGTAATAAGACTCATATATAAGTGTGATATCTTTTAGATCATTTGGAGATACATAGTGGATATACACATAGAGGATAGACATGATGGATATGTAGAGCGAATAGCAAGGCAGATTTTGTATAAGGGTTTATGGTTATTGTATAAGCTTAAACCGGTACTGAACCTGACATAGCAGATGCTTTTTGTGGCAGTACATTATATTGGATTCTCATAATCCATTTTTGTAAGTCAGTGAGGCTTCCCTTTGTATTTGAGCAGTGAGCTCTAGGCAGTTGGCCTTCTTGCATGTGCAGGCACATTATTGTAAATAATATCCATTCATTGGCCAGTGAGTGAATATTGTGGGTCATAAATCCCACCGAGGTTTTTCCCACACTAGGTTTCCTCGCCAGAAATATTGTGTTATGGTGTGCTTTCTATGTTGTCTTTATTGTTCATATTTACTGCATTAATTCTTGTTTACTGGTACATTGTTTTGGAATGCAAAATACTTAATAAGGTCAAAAAAATTGTAAATTGGTTAGATACTGATTCATCCCCCCTCTCAAAATCTTTGGGACTATCATCAATCCTAACAATTGGTATTAGAGCCTGGTCCTCTATTTTCAAAAGCCTAACAACTTGAGGGAGATTCTAACACCGATACAGATGGAAAATTTGAGAAAGCAATTGGAAGCAGCTCTTGCAGACTTTGATGTAGAAAAGTTGAAGAATATCAAACTTGAAGATGATCTGAGGACTGCACAAGAATTCATTCAAGGACTTCAAGAAAATCTCACTATTGCTAGAAACAAAAGAAGATAACTTTATGAAATGATGTAGAGTGATGATGATGAAAAGGAAACTCTTAATGGCCTTGTGAACAAGTTGAGGCAAGAAAACAATGCTATGAGGAATGAGATGCAAGATATGACTATGAGGTTTTGTAAAGACATTGAAGACAGAAAGAAGAATGAAGATGACTTGACTAGGAGACTCAATGATGCTAGAAATGAAAATACAAGACTCAATCATGAAAATGATATGTTGAAGACATATTTGATGCACATACAAAATGACAAAACTGAACTTATGAGAAAAAAGGGAATATTGGAAAATGAGTTGGCTATTGCAAATCAACACAAAGAGAAATTCAAGAAAAGTTCATAAGAACTTGTTAACATGCTGAAAAATCAGAAACCTAATGGAGACACTAATGGACTTGGATTTGAAGTTGGTGAAAGCTTAGGTACTGCAAACAACCATGATCACAATAAACTGGTAAGACAACCTAATGCTTACAAATTTAATGAGAAATGCTTTAACTGTAACAAGTATGGTCATAGAGAAAATAAGTGTAGATCTAGAAACAATCAGAACACTAATGCACCCACCGGTCAATGTTCCAAATGCAACAAAATTGGTCATAATTCAGAAAACTATAAAAGTAATGTAAGATGTTATGTTTGTGGAAGATTTGGATACTTATCTAATCAATGCAGAACACAAACCGACATAGGATATGGAAATGTTATTCAGAAGAACAATGTGACTTGTTATGCTTGTAACAAGATTGGACGTATTGCAAAATTTTATAGAAGTAAGGCATCACCGGCAAATAATAAAGGACCCAGTTTGAGAAGCAAAGAGAAGGTAGATGAAGTAAAGAAAGAATTTTCAAAATAATGGATTAGAAAGAGAGATCAGAATGTTGATGAGACTATTCCTTCACCGGTAGAACAAAGTATTACTCCACCGGCAGGAGATTCTTCATCCAAATGAACTAAAACCTTTTAGGGGTATGGCAACAAGTTGAAAATCATGCAAGTTTACCCTCGGTTGATGGTAAGAAGATGAACTTCTTCTTTATCGACAGATGTGTTAAGTTTCACTTAACTAGAAGATATTTATTGTGGTTGTTGAAGGAAAAGACATTATAAATCAACATTTTTCCCTCTTTTTCATTCACCGAGCAGTCAAATTTCCTAAGAGCGTGAAAAACCAAGCGAAGGCATCCTTAGCAAGAAGTGAAGCAAGATCTTTCAAGCATCCAAACCTATCAGGCAGATTAAGGTATTTATCAATGGCTTCCTCCTCTGTTCCAGAATTCATTGCAAACCCTACTGTTATAGAAGTGGTTAAACACCGTACGCCAGTTTTCAAATTTATCCTCAAGGTAGCGAAACAAGATGATACCCTAGGAGTATTTTCAAAAATCCCTAAAGGAGTTGCATATGCAGAAGACCCTAGAATTTACATACATTGCCACACTGAGGAATTAGGTTATGAGGAAATCATGAAAATGTACAAAAATGTTATTTGTGATGATAGTGGAGTTGTGAAACCTGAAAATAAGGTTATTGAGACCCTAGGTTTTATGGAAATCCTTGATATCCCAGAATTTCCTAAGGAAGTTGTAAGGATTGTGCTTAGTAGAGTTCATGGTGAATTCTTTTGGCTTGACTCCATTCATAAAATCACTAAGGAAGCAGTTAGGGGAGTGACTGGCTTACCATCCACCAGTAGCAGGCCATATAAAACTAAGAAAGTTTCAAATAACATAGTGATGACTTTAATAGGTGCAACTTATGACAACAGATCCCTAAGACTTAGTGATATAAAGGATGAGAATGTTAGGTTCATTAGCATGATATTAGGATACAAAACCACACATGCTAACCGACTGAACTCAGTTTGCAGTGTATGTATTAAAAGTTCACATGATATGGTTAACAGTAATGCTAAGATAGATGTATGTGAATGGTTGAAAGATGATTTGATTGACAATCTAAAGAAAATCAAAGGAGATAAGAAAGGTACTTTCCGTTTTGGCAATCTTCTTGTATGCTTAATGCTATATCTTACAAAAGAGGTTCCCGATATAGGAAATAAAGACTTTGGTTATGACATACCGGTAGGGAAACAACTGTCAGATATACTCACTAGTATGTGGACAGATAAGGACAACAAAATAATAGAGTATTTCCAAGCCTTTAAGGCAAAAATGAAAATAAGGGAGAGATTACCACAAAGAATTATAGACAAGTATCAAAAAGAAATTTGTTTTGTAATCAAGAAAGATGAGATTTGGATGGAGGCAGTTCTTCCTAGAACTGTTTGGGTAATAGAAATGGGATATGAGGCTGATGTAAACATAATTGAAACATATGCCAAAACCCTACTTGAAGCCCCTAGAGAACCACAAGAAAAAGTTTTTGGTAATGCTGAGACTATAGAGAGTGATGTACAAACACTGAAACAAAGGAAGAGAAGAGACAAATACATCAGAAGTACAACCAAGCACATAAAAGAGATAAAGGAAAACATAATGAATATCACTGGTATCAAGGAGAGTGACTTAGAAGGGTTACAATCGGAACCTCATCTCTCACCGGTTGGAACTTCATTAGATAGTGAAATCCCTCCAGAGTTTAAAAGAGTAAATAGGAAGAGAAAACCTTCACTAATACCCTCCCCTACACCTACAAAGGAAAGAAAGAAACAACAGGCAGTGAGGCCACCAACTAAGAAGCTGACACCTAGAAAGAAAAAGGAAAAATAGTTCATTCCTCCACTTGATAACCTACTAAATGAGATAACAGATGATGGAAATTTATCTAATGTAAGCAAATTATATGATACATTTACCAATGAGGAGAAAGAAAGTGTTGAAAATAGAATTATCTTACATCTTGATATTTATAAGAAAGTTTTAATTGAGGTTGTAGATGATTTGCCTAGTGATCTATATAGGCAGTTAGATACTAAAAGGCTAGCTATTATGGAACTTGAGAAGAAAATAAAGATTGAGAAACTACTTGTTGTACATCTTGTGAACTCAGTTGAAGAAATTGATGAATTGATCAGTGAAGCTAACATAACAGTCTTTGCTAGCAGACACCGACATATAAGTCTAATGGCCGACAGGGTAAATGAAATCTCAGAAGAGACAACAGATAAATGGGACATATTCTTTGTTGAGAAAGAGGAACAAGAAGAATTAAAAAGACCTAAAACATTCAAGGTATACCAAAAGGGAGACAAGGGAAAATGCAAGGTAGGTGGACTACCTAATATAAAAGTGACAGATAATCTACCACCACCTTCTATTACTCCACTGGTACAGTCTGACAATACACCGACTATTGAGAATATGGAAACACCACATGAGGACACAAACCCTGAGTTTGAAATCTTGTATACTATGAGTATAGATACTTAGGAGGTTAATATTATAGTTGACAAAGAAAACACCGAGGAAAAGAAAAATGATGTTTCTACTAAGCAATTGGCTGATAATGTTGAGTTTGGATCACAGGGAGAACACATTGAGGTTGGGGTTGGTGAAATGGTTACTGACAATACTATCAATACAAGCACTGAAAAACCAACAGAGACAAAGATATTGGTTGCTGAGAATACAAAGAAACCAATTGAGATATTGGTAGTGGACAATGTAGAGGTACAGACAAAGAAACCGACAATGAATACCACTAAAAAACCATCAGAAAAATTGGCTGACAAAACTGTGAAACAGGCAGAGATACAAGCAGAGAAACACGTTGAGAAATAGGTACACATAGAGACAGTGCCACCGACATCTACTAAGAAGCCTAAACCTTTTCTAATAGAGATGCAGACACAAACTGACCCTCCAGAGGTCAAGACAAGCAAAGTAATTACTCCTACCAGAAGCATTGAAATTGTTAAGGTAATTGGATAGTCATCCAGTACTTCTATGACAGAATTCAGACCCACAAATGTGACTGAAGTACTCTTAGATTCTATTAAGAAAAATACTAATTGTAATGCATTGGCTTATAAGGCTATAGATAACACAATACCCATTCTTAAATTGATTGCACCCAAGTGTAATATAGATAATAAGGATTCTTTGAGTCAGTTAGACACATTGTCTTAATACATCACCGACAATATACTGACTGTAGACCAAATAAACGAAGAGACATTTAAGGAGAAAATGCACAAGGAAAAAGAGAAATTCTTTGGAGAAACAATAAAGAAGTGCATGAAACATATTGATACCCTCTTACTGGAACTGATCAAAACCATTATGGAGTTCAAGGAATTGTACATAGACACTTGTAAGACAAATCTTCTGACAACAGATATTGATAAGGAAATCAAAAAAGTGCAAAAGGAAATTAATGACACAACTAGCAATATCATTGGTTCATTTGAACCAATATCAGTTATTGAGCAAGTTGGATTTGAGGAGAAGTTGGAAAGTTAGAGAAGGAAAAGGAAAGAATAAAAGGAAAAGCAAAAGAGTTTAAATGCAGACTTAGTCCAAAGTTGGATAACCTCATCTCTCTACAGAAAGAGATCTCTAAGGCACTTATTCCAAGACAGAAGGCACTGAAAGAGAAAATGCATCATCTCACCGGTACTATTCAGAGAACTGAGGCAACATTGAAGGATAGCAACAAGTTTACTCAGAGTTTGAACTTGGTCTTAGCAAACCTATTCCAGATTGTAACCAACCGGTTACATGGTTCTAGCTGAAAAATGCACTCATTTGATAGATTTTTGACAACCTTTGTCATTGATGTCAAAGGAGGAGTAGTAGAACTAATAAAAATGACTTGCAGAAGAGGTCATCTGCTTAGGGGGAGCACACAGTTTTGGTAAGATTTTTGGACTTCAATTTTTGGATACAGATTTTGGATTTTTCTCATGAGTGTTGCCATCAATGCCAAAGGGGGAGATTGTTGGCATTGCCCACTCTAATGGTAGTTAAAGGTGATTGAAGGTGTTATCATTGATAGATACCTTGCAATATTATGGCACCGACACCGGCAGACTCTACACTGACAGATAGTTTACCGACAATGACAATAATGTTTACCGACACCCTAGCCGACATGATTTTGATTATTGTATTTTTTATTTAACTATAATATCTTTTTGTAAGCCCACATGGCATATTGTAACAAGAATCATATATAAGTATGAGATCTTATAGATCATTTGGAGATACATAGTGGATATACACATAGAGGATAGACATGATGGATATGTAGAGCGAATATCAAGGTAGATTTTGTATAAGGGTTTATGGTTATTGTATGAGCTTAAACCAGTACTGACTTGGCATAACATATGCTTTTTGTAGCAGTACATTATATTGGATTCTCATAATCCATTTTTTTAAGTCAATGAGGCTTCCCTTTGTATTTGAGCAGTGAGCTCTAGGAAGTTGGCCTTCCTGCATGTGCAGGCACATTATTGTAAGTAATATCCATTCATTGGCCAGTGAGTGAATATTGTGGGTCATAAATCCCACCGAGGTTTTTCCCACATTGGGTTTCCTCACCAAAAATCTTGTGTTATGGTGTGCTTTCTATGTTGTCCTTATTATTCATATTTACTGCATTAATTCTTGTTTACCGGTACATTGTTTTGGAATGCAAAATACTTAATAAGGTCAGAAAATCTGTAAACTGGTTAAATACTGATTCACCCCCCCTCTCAGTATCTTTGGGACTATCATCAATCCTAACAATCTCCAAAAGTTGTTCAGTTATCTCTCTCCTTTTGACTTGTGAAGCTTTTAGTTTGACCCTAAGGGTTTCAAGCTCATTTCTGCTAGCTTCTAGCTCTCTAGCCATCTCGAAGTAGCTCATGTCCCCCATGGTGGTTTCAAGGCTCCCTTCTAAGCGATTAGGCTTCAAAGAAGTTAGGCTTTGATACCAATTGATGGACTTGAAAAGCACTGAGAGGGGGGGGGGGGGTGAATCAGTGACACCAAAAATAAAACTACTGCAAACACTGATCGGTAGATGAACTTAACAAAGCTTTTAAACATAATGCATGCAATCCAAAATGATATAACACCATCCACAAAAAGTAAAGCATCCACCATAACACAAGTATTTGTACGTGGAAAGCCCAAATAGGTAAAAAACATGGTGAGATGGAACTCACAAGTTAACTATCTGGAATAATAGGTAACTGACCGGTTAAGGTCTACAAAGTGCTTTGCTAGGAGCGAATCTTGTTAGAGATCCCAAAGATTGACTAGAAGCTTATACCCTGTTAAAGGTAGTACCCTATTAGGAGTAACCTTGATGGAGGATTTCTAAATCCAAACTAATGGATCACCCTGTTAAAGGATTTATACATTGAAGCTTGTTAGAGCTTACCTGGTTAGGGGATTTGATTCTATTGTAATTGTTAGAAAACAACAAGAATGGTTGGATCTGTTCTGAGTAGCACAATACTTGCTTGATCAGATCCTTCTAAATATATTCAACACTGCTCTTCTGCATACTCTGCAACTTAACTCTTTTTCCTTTCGCACATAACATAACACTTTTTCTTACATCAAATAATTCATTGCGATGTCAATATATAGACCTTATGATTTCATGGCGGCCTTAAGAAATCATAACACAATTTCCTAGGTGCAGTGTATCTAGACAAGTGATCATAACTCAACACAAAAATTACCGCCAAGCAGTCGGTGCTAGTAACTCATCACGAAATGTGGTAACTCATCACAAAATTACCAAATACCTGTTGGATCAATCAAATACCGGTTTGAGTAAAACATATGAACTGTTGTCCTTGAATCTCCATTTGATCTCCATCTTGATCTTCATCTTGATGCCGACTTAGTATAATCATAGGTTGTCTCTTATGCACATACCGGTTGACACAAAGTACAAGTTAGAGATAAACCTCTTAGTATAACCTCTAACATACTGGTTGACAAAGTAAATAATTGAAGTTACACCGGTAGTCAATATAATCATGTGTTTGTGTTTCATCAATGACAACAAATGATGAATACATTACAATCATCATCAAGCCAACATGATACTGATTTTCTAGAGAATATTATGGACAAAATTATATGCACAAAGACATTTTTTGAGTCTTTTGGGAGAGAAACAAATCAGGTTGTTGTGAAGTATGCTCCATATAGGGAAAAATATGATGAGGTCATGAGTTTTAAGGGCCATCTGAGGAAGAATAATATGAATGGAGCAAAACATATTTGAATGAGGAATGAAGATTGCAAGAAGTTAGCTAGCCAAGATATTGATGTGACAACTTGGTTAACAATTTTATCTTCTTATAGCGGTTACCTTTTTGAACATGATAAATAACAGGGTGGGCCTATATCAAGATCTTTTTTGGAAAGAAGGAAGACAGAGTGCATAAAGTGTTATGATGAAGCATTTTCATATATTTTGGTCTTGGTTGTGACATTCCTTAAAAGGAATATTTTATAATTGAATTATATGTATTCGGTCATTTTGATGACATGTGTCTCCTCTAGCTTGAAGCTTGTTTGCTCCCTTATTTTCTATAAAAGGGAATTCAGGGCCAAGAGATAGGGCTCTAGTTCTGGTGTCTGTACTTCATTTTCTAAGTCAGAGTCATAGGTCCCATTAGTAGGTTTTAGGTTGAATGAGAAAAGTGTAAAATCCTTTTGCAGAGCAAAAATAGAAATGAATCTTGTGTCATATTTGGTGCAGGTTTTGAAGGATTTAATTGTACATTGTCTTATGACAGATATAGCATTTGAGTTAATGAAATAGAATCCAAGCATATTTCTCTCCATTGTATAATTCTACTATCTTTTAAATGAAATATAACCAAGGGTTTCTTTCATTCATTGCATTGTTGTCATTTATGTTTATATTGTGATCTAAGGGTTCATTTAAATGCTTAAACAAAATTGTAGAGTGGTAGGGCTTGTGTAGGGATTTTGATAAGTAGTCTGAGTTTTGATTGTAGTAGAGATATATTGTAATGCAATATATTCTTAGCTCAACGTGCTATCAGATAAATTATGTTGTAATTCATTTTAAATTTCATGAATTTGACTCTCCAATGGAATAAGGCATTGGCTATTAGCTTGTCCTAGTCTTTACAGTTAGTTTTGTGCTCAATTCATATGTACTTGCTATAAATTGTTGATTACTAGAATACATTTTATTTTATGTTTTATCCATCTCATGCTCCAATAGGTTGAGGATCACTGAATAATTTGCCATTCTTGAGCATTCTCCCTCTTTGTTGAGCTTGTATATGAGATTATCTGCTTTGTTTTAGTGCAATTTGTGAGTATGGTACAAAGATCATAAATTCACTAAGGGATCAACCTCCCCGGTCTTGTAGATCCCAAAGTGTAGAAGGATCCGTTGAATCCTTGTCATAGTTGGTCCATGTTCTAGAGGATATTGATAGGTGGAGTTGGCTTCTCCATAGATATTTGAAGAATCAACTTGGTTTCTGCATTTTGCAGTGTAAACCCTTTGGGCAACCAACAAGCCTAAAAGACACAATGTAATGCAACCTAATTAATTTTACCTAACCTCTCTCAAATGAAGTAATATAATTATAAATATGTCACTTCCCAAGGTCTCGAGAGTCTAGTCACAAAAAAACTATGTAAGTTGAGTGGTCAATGAGGATTGTTTATTCAAGGGGCCTAGTGGTTTTGTGATTCTCAAACTAATAAATTTTTCTAACCTAATCCTATTCTAGTTAGATTTTAAATAAATAAAAAAATATAAATTTCAAGGATGAAAGAAAGTGAATGCCTATTATTAAACCTTCATTAATTAAGTTCACTAAATTAATAGAGAAATTGAAATGATTAACCATTAACATTCAAATCAATTTTAAACCCAACTTAAAATACTAATTATGCAAGATGGTATGGGGAATTTCTAAATTTTAAATGCATACCAAAACTAACTGCCATATACATGCACAAATCATATTTGAAGTAAATAACATCAAATTAAACAATCTTAATTTTTTTTGAAATGTTGCACTTTGCAACTTGCCCACGCAAACCTTCAAGCTCTTCTCTGAAGCTTGAAATGGGCCAAAAATGGTAGTCTACGACAGTTCAATAGTTTTGTTGGCATTGAGGTTGTCATTGATGTCAACATGTATATGCAGAGCTGAGTTGAAGGAGATGTAGAGAGATATACAAGACACCCACTGGATGAAGATGCAACAGACAAGCAAAGTTGATTGATGTCAACAAGAGAACAATTTCAAATAGGTGAAGCGCATAACACATAGGTTATGTATGTTAGACAATTCAAATAACTCAAAGGCAACTGAGAGGGGGGTGAATCAGTTGTCATAGATTACCAGAACTATTAGCAATTTAAACTTTAATACTGAAACCCAAAACAATAATATTAGAACCCAAAACAATAATACTAGAATAGCAGATAAACCAATTAAACATAAACAATAATCATAGAATAAAAGCCATCCACATAACACTAAGATTTGTATGTGGAAAACCCGGTAAAGGAAAAAACCACAGTGGGAAGCCTACCCACAGTCAGATAATACTTCTGCAGTAAGTATGTGAATTACAATTGAGGGCCCTGCACTTGCAGAAAGGCCAACAACCTAGAGCGCACTGCTCATCACAAAAGGAGCCTCACTGACTACATAGAAATCCAGACTATAATCTGGAGAAGTGTTGAACTAGAAAAGATAACATCTCCTATGCCTGAGTACAGTTCTGGTTAAGCTCAATATCGGAGGACTAAATCCTCTTACATAAACCCAATTCGATCTCCAATGATTAACCAATTCCCCTGCCTAAATGATATTACATTATTTGCACATTACATTGCTTGACCATGACCTCTAACAATAACCATGATGATTTTACAATGAGATCTTACATCTATATATACAAACCCTCAACCATAAACAATGAGGTCAACCACCAGACAATAAACCAATTACATAATTACAAACCATGTCGGCCTTAGACCAAACAAATAATATCAACACATAAGACATCTCAGAAATAAATCAATAGGTCCTATCCACACGTTACATTAAATCTGGTCCATAACCTAGATCAATAGAGACCCAATATAGGTCCAAATGCCACATCAATGATCTCCATCTACCAAGTCTCGAACATGATCACCAACAACATCCATAAACTCCACCAGAAGATGCACCAACACCACTTATGCAATTAATCAAAGATCTCCACCAAAAGCTTTGTCGATGAAACCCTCGCCGAAACCAGAAACTAAGCTTCTAAGCAAGAAGGATAGCATCCAATCACCAGGCCAAAACCAACTGACCAAATATGAGCATGAGTATCATGAGAAAGCTAATTCCATCACCAAACTATATTGGAGCCTACCGGATCATGCTTGATCCAAGTTAACCAGAAACCACTCAACCTACTGGGACTAGAAGGGTGCTGCTAAAGCATTCAAACAACTAGTGTTGGCATCAATGACAAAACATAAATGCAACACATAATCAATTCCACCAAATGGCCAACAATATCCCCCTTTGGTAATGATGGCAACACTAGATGTCAAAAACATCTAAGTACCAAGTAATGCCAAACAAGTCTCCCCCAATGGAAGACAACCAACAAACTCCCACATATAGCTCTGAATATCAATATCTCCCATTGTGAATAATATCTCTGCAAAACTCTGAATTTCTTTTCCCTTTTCACAACAATATCACTCCCCCTTTCTTTTTCTTTTTCTTTTTCACATCAATATCACTCCCCCTTTGACATCAATGCCATAAATTTGACAGAAATATCAAAGCAAAAACATAAACCACTGAATCACAAAGCTGACTACTCCCCCTGAGCAGTAGCATCCCACATCAGTTCCAGAATGAAAAGTATTTCTAATAATGCATGTTGGACTGATGCCAAACCACATCAGTCAAGTCTCTACAAGAGGGGCATAAACCCCCAATTTGTCTATCAGGTACTCAAATGATTCCTTGGACAAAGGTTAGTGAAAATATCTACAATCTAGTTTTTAGTGTTCACATAAACCACTCTAACTTCATTTGCTTCCACCTTTTCCTTCAAAAAGTTGTACTTGATAGATATGTGCTTTGTTTTAGAATGAAATGCCAGATTCTTTGATATATCAATAGTAGTAGAGTTATCACAGTGAATAACTACCAGTGCATAACAATCTACCTTTATATCCTTCAACATTTGCTTCATCCATAAAACTTTTGTACAGTTAGTAACAACAGTAACATACTCAGCTTCAGTAGTAGATAAAAAAGTACATGACTACTTCTTGCTGATCCATGAAACTAACTTCTTTCCAAGAAAGAAAGCTCCACCGGAAGTGTTTTTCTGGTCATCAACATCTCCCGGCCAATCAACATTTGTATATGTACATAAAGTAAAGTTATCATCTTTAGGGTACCACAAGCCATATTATGATGTACCCTGCAAGTATCTAAAAATCCTTTTCACCGCCATCTCATGATTTTCTCTAGGATCACTCTGAAATCTTGAAACAATACAAACAACATTCATAATGTCAGGCCTATTCTGAGTCAAATAAAGCAGACCTCCAATCATAGATTTGTATCTTGTAGGATTTATCGGTGCAAAACCATCTTTTCTTGTCAATTTCTCACTTGTAACAATAAGATTACTTACCGGTTTAGAATCTCCCATACCAAATTTCTTCAACAATTCCTTAGCATATTTAGTTTGATAGATGAAAATACCTTTTTAGTCTGAGTAATCTGCAAACCTAAGAAAAATTTCATCTCACCAATCATAGACATCTCAAATTCTTTCTTCACATTCTTAGAAAATTCTATGCATAACTTATCTTCACCTTCAAAAATAATGTCATCAACAAATACTTCAATAATCAATATATCATCATCAGTGACCTTATAATATAAATTACTGTCAGCACTGCCCTTAGTAAAACCAAGCTTCAAAAGATATTTATCCAACCTTGCATACCAAGCTCTAGGTGCTTGTTTCAATCCATATAAAGCTTTCCTTAACCTGCAAACCATATATGTATCATTTGATAGTGAAAAACCATCAGGTTGCTCAATATAAACTTCCTCATCAAGATCCCCATTCAAAAATGCACATTTAACATCCATCTTATAAACCTTGTAGTTTTTATAAGCAACATAGGCAAGAAATAATCGTACAACTTCAATCCTAGCTACATGTGCAAAAGTCTCTCCATAATCAATTCCTTCCTTCTGAGAATATCCTTTACAAACCAATATAGCCTTTTTCCTTATAACTTGACCATCCTCATTCAATTTATTCCTAAAAACCCATTTAGTTCCAATAACATTTTTATTTTTAGGCTGGGGAACCAAGGTCCATGTGTTATTTTTCTCAATCTAATCTAATTCTTCTTCCATAGCTTTCAACCAATATTCATCTTTACATGCCTCCATTACTAATACCGGTTAAACTTGTGAAATTAAACATACCTCATTAGTTGTCAGTCTTCTTCTTGTCATCACTCCATTGCTCTTATCCCCAATGATCTAATCTGCTGAATGATTCAATCTCACATACGTAGGAGTCTTCTGACTTTTAGTTCATCTTCCCTATTCTTTAGTTACTATAGAATTCTCTGATACTACCAGAGTAACTAGTTCAACTCTTTGTAATATTAAAGGTGCTACTGGCTCAGATATAATCATTTCCACTGTCGTTCCTTCTCATAAACTCTTATTTGACTTATGTTTAGGTCATCTACTTTGACATTATCACTCTCCACAATTCTTTGCAATCTCTTGTTATAACATCTATATGCTTTTCTTTCATTAGAATAACCAAGAAATATTCCTTCATCACATATAAGATCAAATTTCCCAATAATATCGTCTCTCCTGATATAACATTTACTACCAAATTTTTTGAAATACTTAACTATAGGTGTATTGTCAAACCATAATTCATAAGGTGTCTTACTGGTTTCTCCTTTTATATGTACTTTGTTGAATGTATAAACCAATGTACTCACTGCTTCTCTCCAATAGATATGAGGTAGACTATCTTCCATCATCATTGTTCTAGTAGCATCCAAGATAGTTATGTTCTTCCTTTCCACAACTCCATTCTGTTGAGGTGTCCGGGGAGTAGAAAATTGTTTTCTTATACCATGCGTGTCACAAAAGTTATTAAACTCACCAGATGTGAATTCTCCACCATGATCTGATCTCAAACTTTCAATCTTCAATCTTGTATCAGTTTCCACTTTAGCCTTAAAGATTTTAAACTTTTTAAATCCTTCATATTTTTATTTCAAAAAAGTAACCCACATCATTCTAGAATAGTCATCAATGATTAGCATGAAATATCTACCATGTTGAAAACTTTTAACTCTAGCAGGGCCACACAAATCAGTATGAATAAGATCAAGAACATCATTTGATTTATCTTGTATACTCCTAAAAGTGATTCTGACCTATTTACTCATTTGACATTCTTTATATATCGAATTATAGGGCTTCATAATCCTAGGTATATCTCTAATTGCCTTAGTTGAACCGATCTTCACAATGCAATCAAAATTCATATGACACAACCTTTTATGCCATAGCCTAATGGTATGATGAAAGAATAAGAATCTGGTTGACTACTAAGAGGGTGGGTGAATCAGTAGATATAAAAAATGATACTAACTTCACCAATCTCAAAATCAATCTCTCAAAGTAAAATTAGAACTATCAATGCAATATCACTGTCAAGATAAAAACCCTCAAGATAAACCAGTTGATTGTTACAAAAAACTAACAGTAAACAACTTCAAACTCATAAACATCCAAATGCTTTTACTGACATAAGTAAAACTTCATTTCACAATGCTTCCGGTTATCATGACCTATCAAAGTGGATTAAGTAGTTAAGCGAATCAACCATAAGATCATAACCACAAAAACATTCACCACTTGACACAATATTTTTGACGTGGAAACCCAAATGGGAAAAATCTCGGTGAAATGAGACTCACACTATAACTATCTGAACTCTTCTGAAGTTCGCCCTATTAGGAGCCTAGCCTTTTAAAGCTTTACAAAAGTCCTATTAAGGACATATCCTGTTAGGGACCACCCGGTTAAAGGATTGACTATAATTCCTTGTTAGAAGCAATACGCTATAAGGAGTAACCTTGGTAAAGGATTTGAAATCCAAGCTAATGGTTCACCTGATTAGAGGATTTGAATAGCACCAAGCTTGTTAAAGATTACCCGATTAGGGGATTTCAATTTTGCAGTAATTGTTAGAAAACAAAAGGAGTTTGCTGATCTGTTTGAATAACACTACACTTGCTTGTTCAGATCCTTTTCATGCTCCTATTTGTCTTTATTCAAACTGTAGATACATCATTCAATTCGGCAACCACACACTCAACTAAAACTTTTCCAACTCTAAAACTAAAACAACTCATCGACCTTAAAAACAAATCAATTAGGTCGGTAACACAAAAAAAACTAATTCTCTCATAGAGATTACAAACAATTCAGTTCAAGTATGACCGTTGGATTACATAGCAATATCTGGACATCAATCAAGAAAACCTCAATCACTCTTTGATCACCACTTCATTGAACTCAGTAACTCATCACACGCTTTGCATTACATGCAATATACTTGCTCATTCCGTAGACAAAAATCGATTCATCAACACGCTAAAATCACTTTGAAACTCTCTTCATACAATAATCATACGTGTCATAATCATTACCACTCATCATTAGATCATAAACCAATATAACCAATTCACCAAACTTAACCAGTTAGGGTCTATCAAATCCACAAATTCTTCCTACCGGTTATGGTTTCCTTCACTATCTCTTCCTAATGGTTACAAAACATCATTACAACAATATCAATAATATCATTACTAGTTAATTGACATCAATGACAACATAACATATCATTAATGCAATCTTCATGCAAATGCCAACAATCTCCCCCTTTGGCATTGGTGGCAATACAAATATCAATACCATTGATTGCTATGATTGTGAATAGGAATCCTGGTGTACATTACCAAGTATTCACCTTGTCTTCAGCTTGTCTTCCTTCTCTTTGTCAATCATACAAATTACATACCTCTTCTCCCTTTTAACAACAATGCCAAATTGAAAGTAAAACATGCAATGTCAAATGTCATTGTTTAGCATCAACAACCTGCAACTTGATGCTCCCCCTGTGGAATAAATCCACTTCTACACCAATCCTATTGTAAAATTCTACAAGTAGCTTCGGGACTGATATAATCTACATCATGCTCAATTGACCTCATGAAGGGGTACAACCCCTACCTGACTTCTAAGATACTCAAAAGTAGTCTTAGGCAAAGGTTTAGTAAAGATATCTACAAGCTGCTCCTTGGTAGAAACATGCTCGAAGATCACATCTTTACTCTTCACTTTTTCCCTTAAGAAATGATACTTCAATTAAATATGCTTGGTTAGTGTATGCAAAATAGGGTTTTTGGAAACATTTATGGCACTTGTATTATCACATAAGATCTTTACAGGTTCTGAAATATTCATCTTAAAACCTTCCAAAATGTGCCTCATCCAGATAGCTTGGGTACAATTCATGTAAGTTGCAACATACTCAACTTTAGCAATAGATTGTGATGTACAACTCTGCTTCTTACTACACCATGAAACAAGTCTTCCTCCTAGAAAAAATCCTCCACCGATTGTTCTATTCCTGTCATCAACATTTTCTGCCCAATCTGCATCTGTGTACACTTTCAAGTCAAAGTTTCCTCCATATGGATACCATAATCCATAGTCAACAGTATCTTTCAAATATCTAAAAATCCTCTTGGTTGCTATCAAATGTTTTCCTTAGGATTCTTCTAGAATCTAGCAATTAGCCCAACTGCATGAGCTATATCCGATCTACTGTGAACAACATAGTGCAATTTTCCAATCATTGACATGTATTCCTTCTCATCATCAGATATGGATTCATCTTCCTTAGACAACTTACAACCTGTAACTATTGGTGTCCCAACTGGTTTACAGTCACTCATACCAAATGTCTTCAAGACCTCTTTCACATACTTAGACTGTGTGATGAAAATACCATTCTTCATTTGTTGTATTTGCAAGCCGCTGATTTTTTTTATTTCACCCACTAGAGACATTTCAAACTCATTTTTTCGTTTCATCTATAGAATCATTGCTCATGTCATCATTACCTCCAACTATGATATCATTTACAAATACATCACTGAGCAATATTTTATCTCCTTCAGATTTGAAATATATGTTGCTATCTTCACTGGTTCTCAGAAAACCTATCTTCATCATATGTGTATGAAGCCTTTCATACCATGCTCTCGGCGCCTGCTTTAATCCATATAAAGCCTTATGCAATCTACAAACCATATCTTTCTCATCAATCAAAGCATAACCATCTAGCTGCTCAATGTATACTTCTTCTTCCAGTATCCCATTCAAAAATGCTGACTTAACATCCATCAGGTATACCTTGAATTTTTAACGTGCTGCAAATGCAAGTAAAGTTCTGACACCTTCTAGTCTTGCCACTGGTGCAAATGTCTCACCATAATCTTCTCCTTCCTCTTGTGCATAACCTTTGCAAACCAACCTAGCTTTATTGCGAACTACAACACCATATTCATTCAACTTGTTCTTGAATACCCACTTAGTACCTATCTATCATGCCCAAACTTTTGGGCAAAACACAAACAATAATATTTTTTTTTTAAGAACACTTAATTACATGCAACCATTGCTTAAATCATTGTGACAACTTAACAAGCTATTCCAAACGAGTTCTTAAATGATATTAAATACTATCATAACAAATACGATAACTCCTATAATCAAGTGGAACGAATAAATTTTATAAGAGTAATAATAAATTCACTCAAAAGTCCCTTTCATTTCAGTTGCGCTTATTAATACTTAATTAGATCCAATTCTACTAAATAGACATTGATATAATTAATTGGTTCGATATCAATTATTTACTAAATATCAAGTTTCTTCCATCCTACTAGTACATCCCTCCTTAATAACTTGATTTAAAATGACTTCTATTAATTCACCACTAATACTATTTCATTGCGTACAATTAAGGTGCCAAACCTCATTATGATAATTAAATTATCTGATAAAAGAAACCACTTGGGTTAACAAGGTTTGAAAGACTTAGTACATAAGTTTTATTATAGAGAATTTATATTATGCCACTACAATATCCTCTTAAATTAATTATTTATTTAACTATATTAAGTCATTCCATTTAATTATAAAAGAAAACATTTAGATCTCTAAAAGGTAATTATATTATTTAAATCATGTTGTTATATATTACTTCATCCAAACATCAGCTATTTAATATTTCATTTTCAATATTCACATTCCCTCAAATATATTTACCCAATTCTCTATATAAAAGAAACCACTTGGGTTAACAAGGTTTGCAAGAGTTAGTGCATAAGTTTTATTATAGAGAATTTATATTACGCCACTACAATATCCTCTTAAATTAACTATTTATTTAACTATATTAAGTCATTCCATTTAATTATAAAAGAAAACATTTAGATCTCTAAAAGGTAATTATATTATTTAAATCATGTTGTTATATATTACTTCATCCAAACATCAACTATTTAATATTTCGTTTTCAATATTCACACTCCCTCTTGCTTTAAATTCAACCAATTAATCTTCTCAAATATATTTACCCAATTATAGTAATAATAATGTTGTAGAATATTTCATTATAATTTCCTTTAAAATCTCCTAAAAGATTAAACTCCAAAAATACTTAGAATTTAAACATCCTTTTTAAATATGCCCATTTGATTATTAAAACATATATAAAATATAAACACCTAATAAAATAAATAACTCTACAATTCGTCCTATACATTATATTTGAATGTTTATTTAATATTGATAAAAATAAGAATGTTTTAAATAAACCTATACATTATAGTCAATTCATGCATTCATGTTTAAAACTACATATTTTTCTTTTATTCAAACACATAAATATGGAAATATATATATTCTAAAATACACAAGTTCCATATAACTTAACCTAAAAATTAAATAAAAATGAGACCCTAATTTCTTTATTAAAAAAAAAACCCCTTTATTTATTTTCTTTTATGTTTTAAAATTCACCCTAACTTTAAATATTATAAATAAAACCCCTTATCTTTGCAGGAGGGCTGAGCAAATGAGAGTGGTAGAGGGCGGCTGAGATTTTAAGGAGGCAGAGGCCTTGGGGGAAGTCCCCCGCAGGGACGACTGCAGCCGAGCCCTGCGGGTCGCTTCCCATAGTGGCGGCCTTGGCCGCCGCTGTGAGGCGCGCCCCGCAGCCTCGGTGGCGCCGTCGCTGTGGGGCGCCGCCCACCGTACCAGAGGGGGAGAGGGCCACCCTGCGGGGAAGTCTGCAGGGGCCGAGCCCCTCCCATGGTATATATATATATATATATATATATATATATATATATATATATATATATATATATATATATATATATATATATATATATATATATATATATATATATATATATATATATATATATGTATTAGTCATGAGTATTTAAATATATAAGTTTTATATATATATATATATAGTCATATAAATATATATTTATATATTTTGGACACATTTGGAATCTAGGGGCCATTTTTTTTTAAGCAAACATATATACATGTGTGTGTGTGTGTGTGTGTGTGTGTGTGTGTGTGTGTGTGTGTGTGTGTGTG
Organism: Cryptomeria japonica; assembly: GCF_030272615.1. Classification (NCBI taxonomy): domain Eukaryota; kingdom Viridiplantae; phylum Streptophyta; class Pinopsida; order Cupressales; family Cupressaceae; genus Cryptomeria; species Cryptomeria japonica. The sequence goes on from NC_081408.1 coordinate 268,924,815, forward strand.
TGTACGTGTACGTGTATGTGTATGTGTATGTTATATATATATATATATATATATATATATATATATATATATATATATATATATATATATATATATATATATATATATATATATATATATATATATATATATATATATATATATATATCATAGAACAGATTATTAATAATTCTCAGATTTAAAACAAGGCATTATTTTATTTTCTTTATTTTGAATTCCATGTGCTAAAATCTGAGATAAACTATTGGACTTTAGATCTATTTTCTGCAATTAAATGATTGACATAATTCAATAGAAATAAAACAAAATCTATATGAATATGATATTATTTAAATTAAATAGACTAATCAACTCTAGATTTTTATTCTCCGCAAATTAGTAAAATGATAGAATTAAATAAAATGATACAACAACTATATTTAGATTAGATAACATTGAAATAATACTTAGAGTTAGACATATTATTTTTTTTTTTTTTTTGATTTATTTTCTGCGAATAAATAAAAATGACAAAGTTTAATAAAGTATACACAGCAACTTCATTAACATAGATTATTTTAATTAAACTTAGAGATATGCATAAGGAAATAACTAATCATTTATTTTCAATGTAACATGCATGCAATCATTAAAATTTCAAGAACAATACAAAACGTAAACTCTACCTAAATAATTCATTTTGCAACCAAATGATACTGTAATAAAAAAACAGTGTATTTCCTTAAAGTATATTTATAATACATTATAGACAACCTTACAAATGGATCTCTCATTTCTATTAAATGAGGATCTTAAAAATAATAGATACATTTCCTTTCCAAAAATAGATACCACATAATTTTCCATTCACACTGCTGCAACTTAAAATATAAACTATTATATTTCCAATTATTTTTCTGCAAAACATAAGCCCAACAACTTCTACTTGTCCTTTTCTTTTCTTTCAACAACCTATAAATAAATCATAGGCTATGATCATGGAGTGCTCACCTCCCAGCCTAGGCTAACTAGTAGCCACCCCTGAGCTTGGAGAACCAAGCCCTAGATAGGTTACACACATGCAAACACAACAAGCAGGGGAAAACAATCACAAACATATTCCCATCCCAGGGCTAAACTGCACCTGACAATGTGATGTCTTTTCAAGGGTGGTAGTGGACCAAGTACCCCGAGGAGACTGCAAGTATGGTAAAACACAAAGCCACCTCTGTTAGGCCCAATATGGAAAGCTAATGTACTGAGAGGGGAGGGGTGAATTAGTACTCCAAAACTTTTCTTGAATAATAACTTTACTATTATGCATAAACAGAATAGTGCAGTAACATAAAATAAAGTTAAAGCAAATAGATAACAATCATACATGATTCACTCCATAACACATATATTTTGGTTACGCAGAAACTCTTGGTTAGAGAGAAAAACTGCAGTGGGGATGGCACCCACAACTTCACTACTGCAATAATAAAGAGTGCTCGGTTAGAGTTACATTTTAGCTATTTCTGATAGCTTACCCTGTTAGGAGTAACAAGATCTATTAGATCTACCTTGCTAAAGGATTTTACAACATTTAATCTGAATGCTGCACCTAGTTAGAGGCTTTACAATTTATAGACTTGATTAGAGTCTTTTACCCTATTAAAGGTTTCTCTTTCAACTTCACAATATTACAATAAAATCATTACAAATATCTGCAACTTTACATCTAAAATGTTATAGCAGATTCTATGTGCTCAGAATAGATTACCTTGCTTATAGCATACCTCGATAACCCATATAGTAACTCGGTAAACCCTTCTGTTTACTCTATTCTTTGACTGTTCTCTGAAAACCTTCTCGGTGACCTCTATGTTTCTGTAACAATCTTCTTACACACATGTATACACCCTTAACTCATGTTGTATAAATAGATCTCTTAAGACGGTGAACCAATTCATTGCTTCGATCTTACAAACAAGATTCCTTGAATGAATAACTAAACGGAATATTTCATTGGTTAGATTGATCTCAAAATCATACACAATCTTCTAGTACAATTTCCAATGTGATAACGGTTCGATGTGCCTCGATCTTGTAACACGTTTTCATATGCATGTCTAGGTTCAATGTATTTGGTAACATGTTTCACTCAGTGTATATCAACTCGGTGTGTCATCTTTACTGCTCGGTAGACATAAAAAGATACTTGGTAGACACCTCGGTGTGTACTGCGTTCTGTGACTGCTTTCTTCTGTAACCGACTAGACTGTGCATACCGACTTCTCTGTGTATACCGACTGCATGTTTCAGTAGTGCTAATCGACTAGAGTATATAGTATGACTTTGAATATAAAAAGTAATGGCAACTTGATAAGTAGTAACAATCTCCCCTTTTGACATTAGTTGAGATGTTTGACAAAACTACTTTCAAAGTCAAAACTCAAAAATCTATATACTTGCAAAATGACTATACTTGACAATATATACAATAGTCAATGAAATAGTATAAACATATATACTCCCCTTATCATTATACTGTTCATAACTTTGATTTTGCATGCTCGGTTCTGTGCTTGTGTGCTCTGCTTACTATCCTTGGATACTCTACATACTCTGCTTGGTATACTCCCCCTGTATACAATACTCCGAATACTATATCAAAACTGTATCACCAAAACTGTACCACTCCCCAAATATATAGTATTACTCCCCAAATATAGTATCACTCCTCCTTTTTGACAAAAATCAAAAACTTAATTTCCATCTGGGGGTGGTAATTGTCAAAAATAGATTTATACTTTTTTCGGGCATCAGTGAGTGCGACAGAGAGGGCATCCTTTACACTTTCCATTAAAGAAGTTTGTGCTTGAATATCAGCCAATAGGGATATTAAGCCATCAAGAGTTCTTCCCTCTTGTGTAGTAGATAGGCGTGTAGCTCGGTTAATCTATTCTTGAGCTAATGAAAGATGAGGAAGGAATAATGTCTGGAGTGTCATTATATCCATCCTGATCTTGTGTTCTTCATTTTTGAGTTCCAATTGTTGAGCCATGAGCTGTTGAAGCTTTGTATAAATTTTTTGAACTGAATTGGGCTCAGTGGTCAACTTATTTGAGAGAGCGATGATCTCTTTCTCAATTGCATTAGTTTTATTCTTGATATCTTTAATGAATATATAAAATGTGCAAAGTTTCTGAAATAAATAAAGAATATGCTTGAGTTGAGGGGACAACTCAGCAATGAATTTGACAAGCTTGACTTTCCCAATAGCTAGAGATTTTTGTACCTCTTCTATCATTTTTGGAGTAATCTCCTTGTCTTTTAGCTTGCTCAAGTACTCAGATGCATCTACTCTAGATGTTGCTATTTGATTAAGGAGTTCATCCAGTTGAATGTGGATGGCTGCATCAGTTGACACTGTAGCCAAAGGTAGCATATCTATCTGTAGTGTCATCACCTTCTGAAGTACTCTATTCTTCTTTTGAATGGCCATCTATTTTTCTTAGTTGGCCTTTTCTTTGCATAGTTCACCGAAATCAATAAGTGCTTGCCCCTTTAATTTTGATATATCCACATTGGGCAACACTATTGGTTTAGATAAATCAACTTTGAAACTATGCTTTTTCACCTTCTTCTCTTTACCTTTGGTCGGTTGGACCAAGACAATAGCTTGAGAGGCTTGTTGACCCTCGGTAGGTTGCTCGGTAGAGGCAAAACTTTGGTCAGTTCCTGTAGCTACTGTGGTGTCTTTCGGTGTCTCAGTGCTGGGTGTCTCAGCTGGTACATTTTTGGTGCTCGAGGGTGCTTGAGAGGTCTTTTCTTGAGTTGTACCTTCTGCTGCTTCAGACTTGTGACCTTCGGTGTTTTGTGCTGTATCCTGAGGAGCTTCGGTAGAGACAGGTTGATTGATTGGTGGGTAAGGCTGAACTTGTTCTAAAATGGATTCACTAGATACAAGTTTTGCATATGTAGTGCCTTCTATCATTTCCTGCTTCGGTGCTTCTGCATCCATGACATCTTCATCAATTTGAATAGTGTCAGCCAGGTCTTGCTTGGTAGCATCAAGACCATGCTCGGTGACATCAGGATCTTGTTCGTTGACATCAACAATTTCAACTTTAGATTGTTCACCGACATCTTTAGTTTTGACGATTTCCTGCCATTTTGCTTTTGTCTCATTTTCTACATCAATATATAGCCCATTCATCAGTTTTAAGGCTCTCTGTTTGACAAGAAATTTTGAATTGTAGGTTGTCAAATGTTCCTTTATTTCTGCTACAGACATATCAGGAAATAGATGGACTAGACTTCTTTCTCTAATTTTTTTCTTTGAGTCCATTGCATATTTCCACCTATTATCAATATGCAAGTAAAGTTCATTTGGAAGTGACTTTACTAGTTCTAATGGAGCTAGCCGAAACTTTAGAAGTGTGCAGATAACAGCTTCTTCAATTTGTCTCTTCTCATCATTATTCCTAGTCTCATACTTGACATATCTAAATCCTGCAAATCCACCATATTCTTTTAGATTGGCACAGAAGTTTTCAACACTATGTATATTTACCTTCTTGCTCTTTACAATCTGGAATTTGTTTGCATCTTCGGATTCTATATCACTAGACTCTTTTGCCAGAATGGTCTCCGAGTAGATTTATTGTAGGTCTTGGTTACCTTGGGAGTAGTAACACTCTTTTGTTTCTTACTCGGTGATGCAGCTGATGCTCTAGTATTAGGTCTCTTTGTTGGTGGAGTCGGTAGGGCCTTTGAAGTGTCCAGTTTCTTTCTTTTCAATACTTTACCCTTAGGCAATTCAGTTCTCAATGTTATTGCTGCCTCTTGAGCTTCTGATTCCTCTTTGGTGATGGCAAGAGTGCCTTTGACAGGTGTGGAGGAGGAGTCTTCTCTGAATTTCTCCGTTAAAACCTTTATCATCTTTGTTGCTTTTCTTGTAGCCTTGGGTACTACAATGCTCATTTTTACTTTTCCCTTCACCTCTTCATAGGTTCCATATCTTAGCTTGGTAGCATGCCTTGGTAATGAAAGATATGCATCAATTTGTTGTTGTGTGATATCAAAGTCAATCTCATAACCCATTGGTGGCAAAGATTGAGTTCTTGGTTCCACAACATTCACATAACAGTAATCAGTGTCTACCTCAAAGCATATATCATCCTTATATTTCTCTACCAGTTGGGGTGGTATCCGGTACCTGTTGTGCATTTTCTCTTGAAATTTGCTGAAGTAGTCATCCATTATATCATTGAAATTATCTCCCAACTTCTTGATAAAGTCATTAATCTGATGGGTGATTGGTTGGTGTAGCTCCCAAACTACTTTATCGACTGATGGAAAGAATTTCTCAAAGTAGAAAAACATGCATACAATAAGTGAACCAAACTTCAGTATATTTGCCGAGTTGTTCTTCTTTGGCTTCCTTATTGTGTTCAAGTTCTCAAACAAGTTCTTCAATAACACTTCACATAAGTCAACTTTCTTTCCCTTTTTCACAATTTTATAGGCTAAGTCAACTGTTGCACAAGGTACACTGTTTTCCCTTGCTGATTGGAAGAAACAATAACTAATTACTCTAATGACAAACTTAAGTTCTGCATCAGTGACATTGTTTAGTTTCAGTCCTGTGTAATCAGATTCTACTCTGGTTAAACTGATTAACTCCTTCTGTGATATCATCTTGAGAGCTCGTGCATGATCATAGATAGGATAACCGGTGATCACATGAATGATTTCCTTGGTGATTTTGAGTGGTTTCTCTTCTAGCCACATGGAATCATCATGAACTCTACTCAAAACAAACTTAACCCATTGGGGCTTGAACACACGAGGGTAGGTTAGGGCTTCAGTCAATCCCTTGATTCTGATGTGTTCATACTTGCTGTTTAATACACCATCGGTACATAATTCATCATAGGTGTCTCTAATCTCAACATGACCGAGTTCTTCAACACGACATTTGGTGAAGAATCTCACATCTTCAACTAACAAGATTTGATCCAGGATGAGTGAAAAGGCATTTTTGTCATCTGGTTCAGAGGCGACTTTAGGAGTCAAAGTATATTTCAGTGAGGGCTTCTCTATATTCTTGACAACTATGGGATCTTGGATCTTGGGTGCCATTGTAGATTTCAGGTAAAAACTTAGCAAACTATCCTTAGGGTTTGACGGTTTACAAATGACAGACGCTTCACACTCAACAGATAATAACAATTTGATAAGATCGGTAAACTAGCTTGACAGTGTGATGAGATTTGATGTAAATACCTTAGATTTTCTTAGAATGAGGTTTGATCGCCTTGGAATCGCTCTGCTCTGCTCTTTCAAAAACTTGGTGAATGTAAATGACCGCGAAAATGCTTTTAAGTACACAAAATACCTTATCGGGCTTCGTGTAGGTTAGGTCAAAGATATTAAATGCACTCGGTTCACCTTTTAATCGATTTACTCTTTTTTTTTGTTTTAACCAAGTAACCAAATTTTCTTCATTTACCGACTTGATAGGTTTCCTGTATTCACCAACTTGACAGGTTTCCTCTAAAGTACTTTTGATAGAATTTCAAACTTACCAATGCATCTTAACTATGCAGATTTTGAATTTTGTACATAATAGAATAGGAAGTGTTATGATTTTAACCTTCAGTCCCTTCATACCTTTTCGGATTAATTTGGAATAGGTGCACCTAACTCGATAGGTAAGGTGCTTTCTTCATTTGACACAATTTCCTTCTTTTTCCAAATCATCTTTAATTTTTCTTTTATTTCTTCAGTGTCTCCTCGAGGTTGGTCTCTGCAATCTCTAGCTAAATGTCCAACTTTGTGACAATGAAAACATGCCATATCAGGATTTCTCCATGATCTTCGGTTGTTCATTCCAAACCTTATAAAATAGTTGGCACTAATATGTGCATATCTTCCACAACATTCACACCATATCCTTGTATTGTAATCCCATGGTACTGATGCATATTGTCAGTAAGGATTTGTGTGAGTTTGGTAACCTCTAGTGTTTGCTCGGTGTGCAGACCACATGTAGTTCTTTTGCTTAAACCAACACTTCTTAGTACTATGTCCATATCTATTGCAGTTTCTACAAAACCCTTTGAATTTTGCCTTCTGATAGTTGTTAATAGACTTTGTCCTACATTGATTAAATGTGTGACCATATTTATTGCAATTGTAACAATAACCATTGGACTTAGTGATATTTGGTTCCTTACCTTTTCTGATTTGGCACATGTTGGCAGTATGACCTTGATTTCCACAGTAGTAGCAAATAGGCTTCTTTCTTTTGATGTTATTCCTATTTCCAGCTTGCTTTGATGATTCTCCTCTCTTGGTAGTATGAATTCCTTTCTCGGTAGAGTCTTTTCCTTTGTAACCGAGTCCTGCATCTTTGTTGGGTCTTCTTGTATTCAATTGCTCATCTAACATCTTTTATGCTTGATAACTCTTCTTCGGTGTTTCTTTGGATTTCTTCTCTGTTTCAAGTTCATCGGTCAACCTTGATACTTCAAGTTTCAATGCTTGATTCTCATCATTCTTCAAAATTGCTTCATGATGTGCATAACCTAGTTGATCTATCATATTTTGTTGAATCTTAGTCAACCTTATGATTTCATCATTCTTATCAGATACTAAGACTTCAAGTTGTTGTTTCTCTCTCTGTAGATCTCTTGCTTTATCCTTAGCTGTCCTAAATGCATCTAGATTTTCAGTCATTTGTGTAATGAAATGTTCATGTTCTCTTTTCATTGCTTTTAGTTGATCAACCAATGCTTCTTTCTTTTCTTTTAATACTCCAATATTTGCTTCAGTTTCTGCAGATATACTATTCTCAGATGATGTCTCAATTTGTTCCACTAACTCTTGAGAATCCTGCAAGTCATCAGATAATCTTCTTCTTACTTTCAGAGACTTTTGCATTTGCCTTTGCATGTCTACAATCACTTGATTAGCATGATCCAGCTTTTCTTGCAGATATACAATCCTCTGAGATTGTTTATAGCCTTCCCTTGATAAGATCTTTCTCTTTAGGTAGTTAAACCCTTTTCCAAGATTCAAGCTTTGATACCAATTGTTTGGCCCAATATGGAAAGCTAATGTACTGAGAGGGGAGGGGTGAATTAGTACTCCAAAACTTTTCTTGAATAATAACTTTACTGTTATGCATAAATAGAATAGTGCAGTAACATAAAATAAAGTTAAAGCAAATAGATAACAATCATACATGATTCACTCCATAACACATATATTTTGGTTACGCAGAAACTCTTGGTTAGAGAGAAAAACTGCAGTGGGGATGGCACCCACAACTTCACTACAACAATAATAAAGAGTGCTCAGTAAGAGCTACATTTTAGCTATTTCTGATAGCTTACCCTATTAGGAGTAACAAGATCTGTTAGATCTACCTTGCTAAAGGATTTTACAACATTTAATCTGAATGCTGCACCTGGTTAGAGGCTTTACAATTTATAGACTTGATTAGAGTCTTTTACCCTGTTAAAGGTTTCTCTTTCAACTTCACAATATTACAATAAAATCATTACAAATATTTGCAACTTTACATCTGAAATGTTATAGCAGATTCTATGTGCTTAGAATAGATTACCTTGCTTATAGAATACCTCGGTAACCCATATAGTAACTCGATAAACCCTTCTGTTTACTTTGTTCTTCGACTGTTCTTTGAAAACCTTCTCGGTGACCTCTGTGTCTCTGTAATAGTCTTCTTAAAGACATGTATACACCCTTAACTCATGCTGTATAAATAGATCTCTTAAGACGGTGATCCAATTCATTTCTTCGATCTTACAAACAAGATTCCTTGAATGAATAACTAAACAAAATATTTCATTGGTTAGATTGATCTCAAAATCATACACAATCTTCTAGTGCAATTTTCAATGTGATAACGGTTCGATGTGCCTCGATCTTGTAACACATTTTCATATGCATGTCTAGGTTCAATGTATTTGGTAACACGTTTCACTCGGTGTATATCAACTAGGTGTGTCATCTTTACTACTCGATAGACATAAAAAGATACTCGGTAGACAACTCGGTGTGTACTGCGTTCTGTGACTGCTTTCTTCTGTAACCGACTAGACTGTGCATACCGACTTCTTTGTGTATACTGACTACATGATTCGGTAGTGCTAACCGACTAGAGTATATAGTATGACTTTGAATATAAAAACTAATGGCAACTTGATAAGTAGTAACAACCTCATGGCAACCAAAATATATCATAAGTATAATATCCCCACATCCTTATGCCCCCAAAAGCATTCAAGCCTTATTTCCCTCCTTATGACCCCCAATTGCATAAACATGCCATGCAGCAAGGGTCACATAAATATCCCTTGAGATCACTCTCACAACGAGAGCCTCTCACTTGAGGGCTGTCAAACTTCTACCACCCACAAGACCATCCTCTCTCCTAAGAGCAGGAGGTCTTAGTTACTCCCAAAACACAAATTACATATAAGAAATAAAATACATAACGCATAATAATTTTCCCAAAGAATATGCAAGAGAACAACTTTTTTCACACAAACAATCTTTCAACATAAACATGCAACATGAAATAACACAGGGAGAAGATAAACCAACCTTCAAACTACCCAAAGGTATGCTAGTCTAGTTGAGGATGAGCAGCCCAAATCCTCAAACCTTGTTTCTCTACACTTAGCCAAATTTCCTACACCAATCTCTTTTTTTTTTCAAAATTGGATCATCTCCAACAATGGAGAGTGGGTGATTACCCCCAAAATCTCTCATTCTTACCTAAGAAAACCTCAGTGAGAGTTCTCACAGGTTTCTAAAATATAAAAGGGAAAAAGTTCAAAAAAGATCAAAAGGGATCTCTCATAAAAAAGGGAAGTTAACTAACCTAGATGATGCTTTCTAAATTCAATTTTCGCACATCTTAGAAAACTCACTTTTTAGGGTGACTAAATAGTCACATGGGAGTTGTCACATGCCTAAAATTACTCCTAACCCTTAGGTATACCTTATGGGCTTTAGGAAACACCTTTAAACTACCCCTAGGAGTCCATTTAACCCCTTTTTAACCCATCTAAAGTTAACTTTCAGGTCAAACCTATGTTGACCACCCCAAAGATTTTCTACCCAAGGAAAATATAGAACCACATTAAAGTACTTGAAAAAGCTATGGTTAAAACAAATCCCTCCAAGAGACAAATTCAAAAATCAAGACATAAATCAAGATGTGTCAAGTGACACAATAAAAATACTTTTACCAAATTACATATGAAATTTTGTCTCTTGTTGGATTTACACAATTTAATAAATTAAATTTAACACACATGCCACATTCACTTTCACAAATAAAATACGATACAAACGGGGTGTTGTCTCTCGAAATAGACAAACCCTGGTTTTACGAACGTACATAGGTCTAGATTTGGTTCTCCATAATGTTTCAATGGTCACATGGATAATTTTCCCGTGCATCTCAATTACACATTAGTACTTCCAAATATCCTCATAAAATATTAAACACATGAATAAGAATACACTTCAAAAACTCTGCATATAATTGATATTAACAAATCAATATCTCATATATCCCAATTTATCCACATAAGCCATTATCATAATCCTCATAATTTTGATCCATACATAAGACATGCATCCTATTTCTATCATCATCGAAAAATCCTACAAATCCATTAATGACATACATCATCTCAAAGTTATCCTATTCTAGAATCATATACAGTTATGTATCCATAACACATCAAAATGTATACCTCAAGGTGAAATGATTCGGTATCCTGGTTCAATTACTTTTCTCACCAATCTATCCATCTAACATAGCCCATCCTATTGAATTATAGCATTTATTAATAGGGTCAAACAGGGTCAACTAAGTTAATCAAAGCTTGGTTTGGGGAGGGCCTTACATCCTCCTCCCCTAGAGTTTGACTTACTCTTGGAAGTCGCATGAGTAGAATTATGAAGAGGGACATAACATTTCCCACAATTTCAATAAGTTACTCAAAATCTTATCTTGCCTACTAGAAGGATGAAATACCAAAATCAACTTATTATTGCAATTAACTTACTATCTTCACAAGGTTAAATTCTTAGTATTTTTATTACATTTCCATTCGATCTCAGGTAGGTGTTTACAAAGTTCTATCTTTCAACAACTTACATTAATGTGCCATCCAAATCATATCAGTAACACACATCAACTCCCGTGATCAAGGTTACACATATTGAATTTTGTAGGAGTCGTACTATGTTTAGGTTTCATTTTAAAGCATGTTTATCCTAATCTATTCTCATCCATGCATGTTACTTAAGAAGGTTGACATCACACTTAACCAAAACGAATCTACTTATTCTACATCAAGGCACCTCATTAGGGTGTTAATAAACTATTTGCTAAACCGTCCTTGCTGCATAATTTCTTCCAACTTCCTTAGGTAACAAGGCATAATCAGATTTAGGTTCTTCAAATCCACCCCTATATAGGGTAGTTTTCTACCACTAGGGATTAAAATGTTTATATTTCTAGGCACCAAGGTTTAAGTTTTCATAGGGTACATTATTTGCAATTCCCAAACATTAAGGTACATAACAATCCCATTCCAAGGGAATGATGGAAGTTATTAATACTTATTTTAGATATCATCCACGCAATTATCTCCATACACATGCTAAATTTACCAACCGACAATCATTACTTTTGCAACTCATAAGGTCTAGATCACACTATTGTTATAATTTTTTTTTTTTTTTCTCTTTCAGGTTCTCACAATTAAATTTTATTTAGGAGGATCTTCCTTCCTTTATCTTTATTTGATATAACATATTCTTTGTTAATTCCTTGTGCCTAATTTCACTCCTTGCGGTATCCTCCCTTGACACACTATCAGTGGTTCAATGAACATGATAGATATTACACAAATCACATCACTAGGGCTAGTTATATCAGCCATCAAAATGACCACTTGACACTTTACAAGATCAAAAAATACAAGTTACTTCTGCCAAGTCCAATAAAAAGAAGAAAATGCCATCAATTGAAAGATATTAAAACTAGAAACATGGCAAGTGTCATAGCTCAAATAAAAAGAAACATAAATTCAGTGGTCCTTTCATCATAAAAAAAATAAAAATAAAAAATAAAAGAAAGTACTAGCCCCTAGGTGACAATATACTATTCAAAGAAATTCGAAAGTATTGACGAATTAAAACTCAAAACAAGATGACCATACTAGTCATATCCTAGGGAGTAACCGCAACACATCACCCAAGATCACATGTCCTGCGTGTGTTAGGAAGTGATTATTAGACTCTTAAGGTTCTTAGATACTTTATAATCCTTTATTGATTTATGAAATAAATTCTTATACACAAGAGATCGCAATCATTTTATAGATCATATTCCATTTTAACCTTCACGTGCTTACTATTACACACAACACTTTTTGATATAATCTGCTATCTATTTAGGGTTATTAACATCCTTAATTATATTCTAACAGGTGATTGCACTAACTCTACCATTCTTCGTCCATTCCTCTTGGACTTCCATTAATTATCTTAATATGCTAAACCTTGGTTCAATGTTACGTGGTAGCTCAAGCATCGACACTTTCATGTCTTACACACACGGTTGATAGTTCAGTTCAAAATTGACACTTGTTTACTTAGAACCACTTAGGATTTGTATAATGTAATCATATAATTTTAGTAGGGCATCATTTGTTTTCTTAGAACCTTAAGCTAGCTCCTTATATTCTCACCTATAACATTCACTTGCCTTCAGTAGGTAGGAGCTTGTTGCCAAATTACTAACACTCATGGTTAAGAGCCATTTGGGGTGGAATTATTGTCAGGTAAGATCGATAACGGTTGACGACAATTTCTACCCACACATTTCATGTCATATTTCAAACAGCTCGGAGAGTGGACTTATTCTCTCCTACTGCGCTTATGCAACTATGAAATCAAGGGGGTGTGCACTCGAAAAGTGACCAACACCCATCCTTCTAATTAAAATTTAGTAAAAGAGAAGTTATCTTGTTCCATATTACTTATTTATATTTACTTACTAGCCAATTCTGGCATATCACAACCTTCGATCTATTCAATCTAAAAAAACCCATCTTACCATCCTAATATCTAGTTACCCAATTACAATATTACATAAGGATGTCCGATAATTACCACTGTCTTAAGACTCCCATAAATTCCAAGTTCTCCTTAGCTAACCACATAGTTTGGCTCCTTATCAATGTTCTCATGAAATATTTTATATTGCCAACTAATTCTCATTAAAACTTTGGTATTATATTGCTGTTATACTATCTCTCCATAAGCCATTTCCATCCGCATATTGCTTCATCCATACTTAATGTTTTCACATACTTTTACATTCGAGTGCCATAATTTGCAAAGCTTCTTCAATTGTGCCTAGTAGTTAAATTGTGTTACATACTGTCTTGTACCTAGCGACTAACCATGATTGGGTTACACTTTTCTCCTTAGTTTTTGAACGAAAATTAGTTACTCATTCCTAGATTATAAGATCCTAATACTTTTATACTCCTTGCACTTCAATGGAGATTTTTGCACAATTCCCAATCAACTCTACTCTCTCTTCCACTATTTACCTTCTCCAAGATTATCTTCCCATAGAGGAACTAGTTAAGGTTTTTACTTGCTTGTTTCCCCAATTAGATAACCACGGATGAACTTAGGGTTTATTGTAAATACGTGTTTTCACCCAAGAAGTTCATGCCTCCTTTCTCCTTATTTAACTCACCTATAGTATTAATAGGGTTTTTTGATCAAGGGAATTGCCATTCATCATTTTAGTTCTTATTTTCAGGGTTATCCAACTCTAGCTCCACTGTATTGCTACAAATGTTGTCTAACAAATTCTCTTAATAAGAAATCTAACATGACCACATTCTTAAGGTACCTAGTCATTAGGATAGGTTAATGCTTCTTTCTGAGATTCGTAAGAGTTCCTTTTAACTCTTCTTCATTGTTGTTTCCAATGGCGGCCTTGATCTTTTAAACCATCATAATTTCACATAGCTTAAAAATTTATTTTGAACTGTCTCGATTTATTTATCTTGTTTATGGTGCCTTCATCTTAGGTCTAACTATCTTGCTTGACTTGCGATGTCAAGAACATACCTCAATGGATGGCATTCTTTTAGTTACCATTAGAGGTATTTTATTGAAGAATTGACTCCTCATATTGATTTGATTAGGGAAATCATTGCGTTTTAGGTTCCAATTGAATGGTAACCTTATAAGTACTAATGATCTAAATTTCGTTTATTATATACCGAGAATACTTCATATAAATAAAAATTGAAAATTTCGCAGCACTTGGGGTTTTATTATGCCATAAACCTTATGACTAATAAGTTCAAATTTAAGGGCTTTTAGTGACCCTTGGAACCCCTTGAATTGATATATGTTGATCTATTGATTTACAAGAATTTTCACTAATGTTTCACTTTGTTATTTCGCAAGTTTTCACCTAGGTGTTATACTTCAAGCCATAGTTTGGTTTTCAACTAAGTTATGAATGTAGCCCATGTTCACCAGTGTATGAACCTAGGGCTTTGATACCAAAATGTCATGCCCAAACTTTTGGGCAAAACACAAACAATAATTTTTTTTTTTTTAAGAACACTTAATTACATGCAACCATTTCTTAAATCGTTGTGACAACATAACAACCTGTTCCAAATGAATTCTTAAATGATATTAAATACTATCATAACAAATATGATAACTCCTATAATCAAGCGGAACAAATAAATTTTATAAGAGTAATAATAAATTCACTCAAAAGTCCCTTTCATTTCAGTTGCGCTTATTAGTACTTAATTAGATCCAATTCTACTAAATAGACATTGATATAATTACCTGGTTCGATATCAATTATTTACTAAATATCAAGTTTCCTCCATCTTGCTAGTACATCCCTCCTTAATAACTTGATTTAAAATGGCTTTTATTAATTCAACACTAATACTATTTCATTGCGTACAATTAAGGTGCCAAACCTCATTATGATAATTAAATTATCTGATAAAAGAAACCACTTGGGTTAACAAGGTTTGCAAGACTTAGTACATAAGTTTTATTATAGAGAATTTATATTACGCCACTACAATATCCTCTTAAATTAATTATTTATTGAACTATATTAAGTCATTCCATTTAATTATAAAAGAAAACATTTAGATCTCTAAAAGGTAATTATATTATTTAAATCATGTTGTTATATATTACTTCATCCAAACATCAACTATTTAATATTTCATTTTCAATATTCACATTCCCTCTTGCTTTAAATTCAACCAATTAATCTTCTCAAATATATTTACCCAATTATGGTAATAATAATGTTGTAGAAAATTAAATTATACTTTCCTTTAAAATCCCCTAAAAGATTAAACTCCAAAAATAATTAGAATTTAAACATCCTTTTTAAATATGCCCATTTGATTATTAAAACATATATAAAATATAAACACCTAATAAAATAAATAACTCTACAATTCGTCCTATACATTATATTTAAATGTTTATTTAATATTGATAAAAATAAGAATGTTTTAAATAAACCAATACATTATAGTCAATTCATGCATTCATGTTTAAAACTACATATTTTTCTTTTATTCAAACACATAAATATGGAAATATATATTTTCTAAAATACACAAGTTCCATATAACTTAACCTAAAAATTAAATAAAAATGAGACCCTAATTTCTTTATTAAAAAAAAACCCCTTTATTTTTTTTCTTTTATGTTTTAAAATTCACCCTAACTTTAAATATTATAAATAAAACCCCTTATCTTAGCCTCACTTTTATTCTTTTTTTTTTTTCATTTCTTATTTCTTATATTATTTTTCGAACACCCTAACCCAAACTGGGTTAGGGTTTCAAATCTTTTTTTTCTTTGGAGGAGGGCCGAGCAAATGAGAGTGGTGGAGGGCGGCCGTGATTTTAAGGAGGCAGAGGCCTTGGGGGAAGCTCCCCGTAGGGACGGCCGCAGCCGAGCCCTACGGGTCACATCCCATAGGGGCGGCCTTGGCCGCCACTATGAGGCGCGACGCACAACCTTAGCGGCACCGTCGCTGTGGGGTGCCACCCACAATACTAGAGTGGGAGAGGGCCGCCCTGCGGGGAAGTCCGCAGGGGCTGAGCCCCTCCCATGGTATATATATATTTTTTTTTTATAGTTTAAATATATATATATATATATATTTATTTTATATATATATATTTATATATATATTTATTTATGTGTATATATATATTTATATATATATAAATACATATATGTATATCTATTTTAGTCATGTGTATTTAAATATATAAGTTTATATATATATATATATATATATATATATATATATATATATATATATATATATATATATATATATATATATATATATACACATTTGGAATCTAGGGCCATTTTTTTTAAGCAAACATATATATATATATATATATATTTCAAAATCCTATAACATATTATTAATAATTCTCAGATTTAAAACAAGGCATTATTTTATTTTCTTTATTTTGAATTCCATGTGCTAAAATCTGAGATAAACTATTGGACTTTACATCTATTTTCTGCAATTAAATGATTGACAGAATTCAATAGAAATAAAACAAAATCTATATGAATATGATATTATTTAAATTAAATAGACTAATCAACTCTAGATTTTTATTCTCTACAAATTAGTAAAATGACAGAATTAAATAAAATGATACAGCAACTATATTTAGACTAGATAACATTCAAATAATACTTAGAGTTAGACATTTTTTATTTTTTTTTGATTTATTCTCCGCGAATAAATAAAAATGATAGAGTTTAATAAAGTATATA
Organism: Cryptomeria japonica; assembly: GCF_030272615.1. Classification (NCBI taxonomy): domain Eukaryota; kingdom Viridiplantae; phylum Streptophyta; class Pinopsida; order Cupressales; family Cupressaceae; genus Cryptomeria; species Cryptomeria japonica. Next base: position 268,941,732 of record NC_081408.1, read on the forward strand.
CAACAACTTCATTAACCTATATTATTTTAATTAAACTTAGAGATATGCATAAGGAAATAACTGATCATTTATTTTCAAAGTAACATGCATGCAATCATTAAAATTTCAAGAACAATACAAAACGTAAACTCTACCTAAATAATTCATTTTGCAACCAAATGATACTCTAATAAAAAACAATGTATTTCCTTAAAGTATATTTATAATACATTATAGACAACCTTACAAATGGATCTCTCATTTCTATTAAATGAGGATCTTAAAAATAATAGATACATTTCCTTTCCAAAAATAGATACCACATAATTTTCCATTCACACTGCTGCAACTTAAAATATAAACTATTCTATTTTCAATTCTTTTTTTGCAAAACATAAGTCCAACAACTTCTACTTGTCCTTTTCTTTTCTTTCAACAACCTGCAAATAAATCATAGGCTATGACCATGGAGTGCTCACCTCCCAGCCTAGGCTAACTAGTAGCCACCCCCGAGCTTGGAGAACCAAGCCCTAGACAGGTTACAAACATGCATACACAACAAGCAGGGGAAAACAATCACAAACATATTCCCATCCTAGGGCTAAACTGCACCTCACAATGTGATGTCTTTTCAAGGGTGGTAGTGGACCAAGTACCCTGAGGAGACTGCAAGTATGATAAAACACAAAGCCATCTGATGGCAACCAAAATATATCATAAGTATAATAGCCCCACGTCCTTATGCCCCCCAAGGTATTCAAGCCTTATTTCCCTCCTTATGACCCCCAAATGCATAAACATGCCATGCAGTAAGGGTCACATAAATATCCCTTGAGATCACTCTCACAACGAGAGCCTCTCACTCGAGGGTTGTCAAACTTCTACCACCCACAAGACCATCCTCTCTCCCAAGAGTAGGAGGCCTTGGTTACTCCCAAAACACAGATTACATACAAGAAATAAAATACATAACGCATAATAATTTTCCAAAAGAATATGTAAGAGAACAACTTTTTTCACACAAACGATCTTTCAACATAAACATGCAACATGAAATAACACAGGGAGAAGATAAACCAACCTTCAAACTGCCCAAAGGTATGCCAATCTAGTTGAGGATGAGTAGCCCAAATCCTCAAACCTTGTTTCTCTACACTTAGACAAATTTCCCACACCAATCCTTTTTTTTTCAAAATCGCATCGTCTCCAACAATGGAGAGTGGGTGATTACCCCCAAAATCTCTCATTCTTGCCTAAGAAGACCTCAGTGAGAGTTCTCACAGATTTCTAAAATATAAAAGGGAAAAAGTTCGAAAAAGATCAAAAGGGATCTCTCATCAAAAAGGAAAGTTAACTAACCTAGATGATGCTTTCTAAATTCAATTTTCGCACATCTTAGAAAACTCACTTTTTAGGGTGACTAAACAGTCACATGGGAGTTGTCACATGCCTAAAATTACTCCTAACCCTTAGGTATACCTTATGGGCTTTAGGAAACACCTTTAAACTACCCCTAGGAGTCCATTTAACCCCTTTTTAACCCATCTAAAGTTAACTTTCGGGTCAAACCTAAGTTGACCAGCCCAAAGATTTTCTACCCAAGGAAAATATAGAACCACATTAAATTACTTGAAAAGCTATGGTTAAAACAACTCCCTCCAAGAGACAAATTCAAAAATCAAGACATAAATCAACACATGTGTCAAGTGACACAATAAAAATACTTTTACCAAATTACACATGAAATTTTGTCTCTTGTTGGATTTACACAATTTAATAAATTAAATTTAACACACATGCCACTTTCACTTTCACAAATAAAATACGATACAAACGAGGTGTTGTCTCTCCAAATAGACAAACCCTGGTTTTACAAACGTACATAGGTCTAGGTTTGGTTCTCCATAATGTTTCCATGGTCACATGGATAATTTTCCTGCGCATCTCAATTACACATTAGTACTTCCAAATATCCTCATAAAATATTAAACACATGAATAAGAATACACATCAAACACTCTGCATATAATTGATATTAACAAATCAATATCTCATATATCCCAATTTATCCACATAAGCCATTATCATAATCCTCATAATTTTGATCCATACATAAGACATGCATCCTATTTCTATCATCATCGAAAAGTCCTGCAAATCCATTAATGACATACATCATCTCAAAGTTATCCTATTCTAGAATCATATAAAGTTATGTATCCATAACACATCAAAATGTATACCTCAAGGTGAAATGATTCTGTATCGTGGTTCAATTACTTTTCTCACCAATCTATCCATCTAACATAGCCTATCCTATTGAATTATAGCATTTATTAATAGGGTCAAACAAGGTCAACTAAGTTAATCAAAGCTTGGTTTGGGGAGGGCCTTACACTATCACATTTTTATTTACTAGTCGGGGTACTAGGGTCCATGTGTTGTTTTTCTCAATTTGATCTAGTTCCTCCTCCATAGATTTAACTCAATGATCATCACAAAATGCTTCCTTAGCAGTTCTTGGTTCAATAGTGGAGATCATGCAAGAATTCTCTCCGATTCTTCTTCTGGTTAGTACTCCAGCATCCTTATCCCCAATAATCTATTCTGGATTGTGATTCAGTCTGACATATCTTGGAATAATATGATCATTATCTTCAGGTTCAACTTCTTCATTATCATCATCTTCTTTTGAATTTATCTATTCCGGTTGAAGTGGTACATCAGTATTTGCTTTGCTGGTTTCAGATTTCATAGTTTCTGGTTCCAAAAACAAAATGCAAGGATCTTCATCCTTTTTCTCCAAATTGGTTTGCTCTGAGACTTCAAGATATTCATCCACTTGAACATCAACACTCTCAATAATTCTCTGTGTCCGGTTGTTAAAACACTTGTACGCCAAGAAATATACCTTCATCACTTTTAGCTTCATATTTACTAATATGATCACCTCTCTTAATAAAACATTTGCTTCCAAATATTTTGAAATAACTTACAACAGGTGATATTCCATACCAATATTCATAAGGAGTCTTGTCGTTACCTCTTTTTACCAGAATCGGGTTCGTAGTGTAGATAGTTGTGCTGACAGCTTCTCTCTAGAAAGTTTTCGCTACACCTTCTTGTATCAACATCATCCTAGAAGCTTCAACAACTGACCAGTTGTTTCTCTCTGTGATACTATTCTGCTGTGGTGTCGTCAGTGCAGAAAGTTATCGTTTGATACCATTTTCTTCACACTATCTAGTGAATTCCTTACAAGTAAATTCACCACCTTGGTCTATCCTCAGACACTTTATCTTGTTACCGCTCTCCTTCTCAGCTAAGGCCCTGAATGCCTTGAACCTACCAAAAGCTTTAGTCTTATCCTTCAATAATGTGACCCACATCATCCTTGAGAAATCATCAGTGAAGATCATAAAATATTTGTCACATTGAATACTTTCTGTCCTTATTGGTCCACAAAGATCTGTATGAACCAAATCTAACAAATGTTCCACTGAAAAAGATTTTCTCTTGAAAGTTGAGGATGTCATCTTTCCCAACTAACATTCTTTACATAGAGCATTAACTGGTTTGTCCAATTGAGGAAAACCTCTCACTATCTTGGACTTACTCACTTTAACAATGTTATAAAAGTTTAAATGACAAAATCTCCTATGCCAAAGCCATTTGTCATCTATCTTTGCAATTAAACAGTTGCTGACTTTATGATTAAGGTGAAACAGGTTACCTTAGTTTGCTTTCCGGTTGCAATTAGTTCACCTTTGTTGCCATAGATTTTGCACATACCATTCTTAAACTCCAATGGGTATCCTCTGTCATTGAGTTTTGCCACACCCAAAAGATTGTGCTTTAAACCTTCAACCCAGTAGACATCATCTACACTTCTCTTTCCATTAAGAGAAATAGTTCCCTTACCTTTAACCATGCAGGGTGAGTCATTTCTAAATCTTACAACTCTGCCATCAAGTTCCTTCAAAGAAAGAAATTTTCTTCAATCACCGGTCATGTGATGTGAACAACCACTATCAATGATCCAATCATCAAAGTTATCCATCCTGGATACTAATGCCTTTTGGTCTGATATATCTTATTTAATAGCTACAAATAAAATGTCTTCATTAACATCACCATCAGATTATTCATCAGTGATAACACCATCAACAAAATTAAGACAATATCTTTTTCCTTTACCCTTATACTTCTTGAATTTCTCTCATTTGTGATTGTTATCACCATTAGGACAGTTAGCAGCTATGTGTCCAATCTTGTTGCATGCAAAAAATTTCAAAGGTAATTTACCTCTATATTTACCTGTACCTCTAGGCAACCGCTTGGCCAAGAATGCTTCAAGCTCAACTAAACTGTCTTCATCATCAACTTCTCTGCTAGATCTAGATTCATAACTATGGCTGACATCTCTATTTTTTCTCACAAATGGGTTAAAAACAAAAGCTCTAAATGTAGACTAAAATTTCTGTACACTACCATCATAACCATTTAATTGAAAAGCAGTAAGCTTGCCAATGATGGAGTCAAGAGTTACCTTAGTTTTGTCAATGGACTTTAGCTCCTGAATGGATGCAACTTGGATAACGTAGACTGGTAACAGGGTTCTCAGTACCTTATTGATCACTATGGCATCTTCCACTTTACCTCCTGCACTCTTAATTTCACTGGCTATCTCTTTTATCCTTTGACCATACTATTGGATATTCTCACCTTTAGTCATCCGCATGTCATCAAACTTTCCTCTTAGACTCTCTTCTTTATCAATCTTAACATGTTCATCACCGCTATAAATCTCTTCAAGTTTTTTCCATACCTCATATGCAGTCTCTAGACCATGAACATCTACATACTCTACATCAGGAACTGATAATATCCTCTAATGCTTGATTATTTTCTTGTTGCTCTTTCTTCAGACCATCAGTCAAAATCCCAGTAGGTGCAACATACTTAGTATCGACATGTTCCCAATACTGGCTTCCCAGACTCTTAATATAAATTTTCATTCTGTCACTCCATATCCTATAGTTCTCTCTTTTAAACTTTAGACCTTCCTTATTCATCATGATCTGCAAGATATTTACCTCAAGCTGTTAGGATTAGGCCTTAGAGGACCTGATATGCTCTGATACTAATTGATTGTATGATGAAAGAATAAGTATCCGGTCAACTACTGAGAGGGGGGGTGAATCAATAGATAGAAAAACTGATAATAACTTCACCAATTTCAAAATCAATCTCTCAAAGTAAACTATCAATGTAATACCACTGTCAAGATAAAAACTCATAAGATAAACCAGTTGACTGTTACAATAAATTAATAGTAAATAAATTCAAACTCATAAACATCCAAACGCTTTTTCATATGTCAATAGACTTCATTTCTCAATGCTTTCGGTTATCATGACTTATCAAATTAGTTAAGTAAATCAACCATAAGAACACAACCACAAAAACATTCACCACTTGACAAAAATATTTTTGACGTGGAAACCCAAATGGGAAAAACCACAGTGAGATGAGACTCACAAGATGACTATCTGAACTCTTCTGAAGTTTGCCCTGTTAGGAGCCTAGCCTGTTAAAGTTTTACAAAAGTCCTATTAAGAACAGATCCTATTAGGGACCACTCGGTTAAGGAATTGACTAAAATGCCATTTTAGAAGCAATACCCTATAAGGAGTAACCTTAGTAGAGGATTTGAAAATCCAAGCTAATGGATCACCTTGTTAGAGGATTTGAGTAACACCAAGCTTGTTAGAGCTTACCCGGTTAGGGGATTTCAATTCTGTTGTAATTGTTAGAAAACAACAAGAGTTTGTTGATCTATCCAAATATAATTACACTTGCTTGATCAAATCCTTTTCATGCTCCTATCTGCCTTTACTCAAACTACAAATAAATCATCCTGTTTGGCAACCACACACTCAACTGATCTTTGGCAACACTGAAACTAAACAACTTCATCGACCTTATAAAAAAATCAATTAGGTCGGTAACACAACAAAAACCTAATTCTCATAGAGATTGCAAACAAGTCGGTTCAAGTATGACCATTGGATTACATATCAGTCTCTGCACATCAATCAAGAAAACCTGAATCGCTCCTTGATCACCACTTCATTGAACTTAGTAACTCATCATGCGCTTTGCATTATATGCAATATACTTGCTCATTCCCTAGACAAAAACCGTTACATCAACTTGCCAAAATCACTTGAAATTGTCTTCATACAATAATTATACGTGTCATAATCATTGTCGCTCATCATCAGATTGTACACCAATATAACCAATTAACCAAACTTAATCGATTAGGGTTTATCAAAAATAATAGGTAGGGTCTATCGGTTACTGGTTCAACTATCGAATTTATAGCAATACCAGTTCACTCCACAAATTCTTCCTACCGGTTATAGCTTCCTTCACTAGCTCTTCCTATCGGTTACAAAACAATAGTAACAATATCAACAATATCATTACTAGTTAATTGACATCAATGACAATATAACATATCATTAATGCAATTTTCATGCAAATGCCAACAAGGACATGATGGAGGCAATGCCGAACAGATTGAATTATATCATGAAAATTGATTACAACTAATCAGGTTACAGATTCTGGCTCACAGGCCTGCTAAAACATGCTCAAAATACATAAAAGGTCACAACCAGGACCTCAAATCTTAAGATATATCTTCTATATTCAGTCTAACTTATTGATTACATTTGAATGCTCTATTACAATGATTTATATGATCCAAGGGGATTCGATTGGCCCAAAAAGGGATCAAAACTCGAAGAACAAAACCTAACATGTAAAACTAATAAGGTCGGTCTCCACCAAAGAAATTCCTTTGAAAAATCCAAAGGATGAAGTGTAGATCACAGGAAAAGGTCAGCCACATGCCAAGGAACATCAAAATCAATGCTCAGGGCTCCGCAAGCTATGGAAGGGGATCCAGTAGATCACTAATGCAAATAGGTCCAGGCAACCGGTAACATAAAACTATCATGGAAACCAGTAGTGATAACTTGCCAGAAAATGATCCAAATGCTCCACGGTTTGGGAATAAGGAATATGATCAATTCTTCAAGTAAGATCCAACTCCACAGGTTCTGGTGAGCCAAATCTGGGACACACAAGAAGAAATGTTGAAACTGCAAACAAAAAGAAAAATAGAAAAAAAATATTTTTGGTTGATGCAAGATTGCTATGAACAGGGGATGCTCCTGCATCAGACATTTGGGGTTGTTGAAAAAATGTGAGTCTCTCACTTTGTTGGGGCCAGAGGAAAACCAAGGTGGTCTACCTTTGCCTAAAAAATCCAAGATGAATCTTCAACTGGTCTGTCCTTCCACTTCATAAGATACTCCTTATACTGCCTGCTCTGGGTAGTACGCCCAATCCTACTATCCAAAATGTCTTCAATCTGATCCAGTTCCTTTCGGGGCAACTGTTTCTCCAAGTCTGCAATATTGTCCTCACTAAATTCTGGTTCATGATACTGATGAAGATCTGCAATGTTAAACATAGGTGAAATACTCATACTATCTCATAACTCCACTTCATATACATTCCCAAAACTAAACTTTCTCAAAATCCTACAAGGTCCAAACTTTCTCATCTGCAATTTGTTATAAGTTCCAATCATGAATTTTGTTTTCTCAAATACACCATCACTTCATTACCAAATTCAAATTTCTTATGTCTCCTCTTCTCATCTGCCTTCTCCTTATACTTTCTATTCATGTCCTCCAAATGTTGCTTAACCTGAATATGTAAGTCCTTCATACATGTAGTTTGCAAATTCTTTTGTGTCTGAACTTCTCTGGTCTTCACTGCTAATATCTCTTAATTTTGATATACCTCTAGGAGGTACTCTGGTAACAATCTCAAAAGGTGTTCTTTTGATACTCTTGTTTACTGAATTATTGTAGGCAAACTCTTCTTGTGCAAGAATCAAATCCCAACTTCCATTTTTATCTCCAACTAAACATCTTAACAAATTTCCCAAGCTCCAGTTCACTACTTCTATCTGTCCATCAGTCTGTGGATGAAAAGTAGAATTGAACTTCAAATCTGTTTTCATCGTCTTCCAAAGTGTTCTCCAGAAACAACCAACAAACTTAGTGTCTCTATCTAAAACTATGCTCTTAGGTCATCTATGCAATCTCACTACTTCCTTGAAAAATAGGCCCGCTACATGTAATGCATCTGATGTCTTCTTACAAGGTATGAAATGAGCCATCTTCGAGAATCTATCCACTACCACAAATATAGAATCATTCCCTCTCGGTGTTTTAGGCAATCCAAGTATGAAATCCATGCTTATATCCTCCCAAGGTCTTACCGGTATTGTCAAAGGTTTATGCAATCCTACATTCTGACTACTACCCTTTCCAACTTGACAGACTCTACAACTACGCACATATTTCCTAACATCCTTATGAATCTGGGGCCAAAAGTAATATTCACTCACCAATGCTATTGTTTTGTCAATACCGAAATGTTCGGCTAATCCTCCACTATGTTTCTCCTTTATCAAATTATCCCTAATAGAACTCTTAGGTATGCACAACTGAACTCCTCTCAATAACATCCCATCCTAAATGAAGTAATCCAACCACTTGCTTCTATCTACTGTAACTTGTTCTCTACATGCTCTCCAAGAATCTGCAAAATTCGGGTCATCATCATACAAGGTCTTCAATTCCTCAGATCCTAATACTGTCACTCTCATCTCTGTCAACAAATTCATTCTCCTACATAGTGCATCAACAACTTTGTTATATTTCCCACTTCTATGCTTCAACACAAAGGTGTAACTCTACAAAAATTCTACCCATCTCATATGTCTCCGATTCAATTTACTCCAACTATTCAAATACTGCAAAGCTTGGTGATCTCTATACAACATAAACTCCTTAGGCAATAGGTAATATCTCCACTTCTTCAAGGCTTGAACTATGGCATAAAAATCCTGATCATACAGTGAATATATCCTCTGAGCATCATTCAATTTCTCATTGAAATAAGCTATCTCTCTCCCTTCCTGACTCAAGAATGCTCCTATTGTTGTTCCACTTGCATCACAATCCACTTGAAATACTTTATTGAAATTTGGTAAAGCTAGCATAGATTGCTTAGTTACTTTATGTTTTGATAGCTCAAATTTTTTTTTTGCTCCAGTGGTACACTTGAATTCCTTCTGATCTCCCCTCATGGTCTCAATCATAGGGTTACAAACTGAGCAGAAATTTCTGATGAACTTCTGGTAGAAACTAGCCAATCCATGAAATAATCTTACCTCTCCAATTCTTTCCAATGTAGGCCACTCAATAAATGCTTTTACTTTCTCAGGGTCCATCTTCAAACCATCCTCTGATATCACAAATCCTAAATAGACTAATTTATCAGCAACTTTTCTTCTGTCAACCTCTACAAAACTTGTCTCAAATGCAACAAATGCTCCTCTTTTGTCTTACTGAAAATCAGAATGTCATCCAAATATACAATAACAAACTTACCCAGTAAGATCTTCAATATCTCTATCATCAGCCCCATGAAAGTACTCGGTGCATTAGTTAACCCAAAAGGCATCACTAACCATTCATGCAACCCTTCATTTGTCTTGAATGATGTCTTCCACTCATCTCCTTCTCTGATGATATCCACTCTTCAAATCTATCTTTGTAAAGTATTTGGCTTCACTCAAATATTCTATTATGTCATCCATCCTAGGCAAAGGAAACCGATATTTCACTATGATCTTGTTTATTGCTATGGAATCGGTACACATTCTCCACTCTCCATTCTTAGGTGCAAATACTGTTGGTACCGCACAAGGGCTCAAACTTTCTATGATCAAACCTTTCTTCAACAACTCCTGCACTCGTCTATTTATTTCTTCATTCTCTATTGATATCATTTGGTGTGCAACTTTGTTAGGCAAACTAGCTCTGGTAACCAAGTCTATGCAATGACTGATACTTCTCACAGGTGGCAATCCATTTGGCACATTATCTGAAATGATATCTTCACATTCTGTCAGAAAATCTTTTATCTCTTTCGGTTGTTCCTCTTCATGCTTCAGATTCTCAGTGTTCTTAGGAACTATGGAAAAACACACATTCTCATGTCTCAATCCATCCAAGAATTTCCTTCCATCCACCAAACATATTCTAAAATTCGTACAAACTTCATTCCTCGAAGGTTCCTCCAAGGGCAACAAGGTTTACTTCATCTCATTGGCCACAATAATGTATGTATTCTTCCTCCCATCATGTATTGCATGTCTATCAAACTACCAAGGTCTACCCAATAAAAGATGACAAATATCCATAGGCATAATATCAAATAAGACTTCAGCATGATAATTCCCAATTTTTAATTTCACTAAACATTGCTCACTTACTAACAACTTATGTTTATCCTGAGTCCATTCTATCTGATAAGGCTTAGGGTGTTTCAACCTTTCCAAATTCAACTTGTTCACCATCTCTTCTAAAACAAGATTATCTGAACTGTTGGATATCATTATTCATATGAGGAACCGACATGTTGATATACTAATAATGTGTGTTGTAATTGATATCAATAAGTTCAAGAGAACCAGTATGAAGAGGTATGAGGAGATGTAGTGAACCAGTGTCAGGGTCTCACTAAGTGTGACTACCGGTTGATAGTCTCAACTCTAGGGTTATCGGTTTGGTGATCCAGCATGTGCGATGCAACCAATGATACTTAGTGATGAGTTAGCTAAGAAATGTGAATGATATCAAGGTGCCACATCATTTTTGTGCACGTGAAGGATTTCATTGAGGATCTTGCATGAGAAGATTGACTGTGTTTGAAGTCTACCTCATGAATGATCATTCTTCTTGGTGGTATGAGAAGAGAGCGTGATGGGTTACTGATTCCCATGTGTGGTGAAGAATGAATGATGCAGATTGTCTTGTGATCTATTTGAAATTTTAATGATCTATGCAATGTGTTTGGACGGTCAAGGTTGGACTGCCTGTGTTGTAAGCCTAAGATGTTTAGGGTTTATGCCACCGACCTAACTGTTGCCTATAAGATCGATGATGTTTGTTATTTTAAAGTTGTTGGAAAATGTTGTGTGTGTGTGTCCGAGTGATGAGATACTTGCAAGACCAGTAAGAGGAAAACTGCAAAGTGTGATTGCAGAGTAGAATAAATGAAAAGGATCTGCCTTGGCATGTAGTGCTGTTATCAGATCAGAGTTTTACCTATTTTCTTCTAACCATTTCAATAGTTGGAAAATCCCTTTATCGAGTAGCTTTAACAGGTTTATTGTAAAACATGTAAGCAGGTAACTCAAGATTGTTGAGTTCTTCAAATCCTTTAGTGAGGTAACCTTTAACATGGTATATAGCCATCCCTTAACCAGGTGATCTATAACAAGATCGATTCCTAGAAGAACCTTATTGTAAAGTCTTTAACTGGACTAGGCTCCTAATAGGGCAAGCTTCAAAAGAGTTCAAAAACAAGCTTGTGGGTATTCATCCCCACTGTGGTTTTTCCCATTTGGGTTTCCACGTGAAAAATATGTGTGTTATGTGTTATACATTTTTCATGTGATGTTTATGAATTATTTGGTTGAAATATTATGCATACAGAGTTAATGGGTTATGGTATTACTAGTATACCACATGCATATGTTTATGGGTGAAGTTGATGTCAAGTATTGATCATATATGGAGTGTTCAGACTTATCATTTTATGGTGTCTGGTGTCTAGTGTCTTACTGTGTTTGACCAATATTGCCATGGTTAAGTTCAGTAATGGTGATAATCGGTTGGTATTGCTTTAACTAGATAAGTTATTGAGAATTTTTTTATCTGTACTAATTCACCCCCCCTCTCAGTACCGGTTGGGGTATTTGAAGTTCATCATTATTTATCAATTGGTATTAGAGCACCTCTAGGTCCTCGGTGATATAAGCTTAACAACTTGAGGTAAAAGATCCTACTGTAATGATGAAGAGGGAAGGTCCTAAGTTTAATAGAGATAACTTTAAGATATGGAAGGATAGAATGAAGATTTACATCAAGAGTATGGGTGCTCAACATTGGAGCTATGTTGAGAATGCCTATGTGGCTCCCACTGGCACTCTGACTGATGATCAGAAGAGAGAGATCCAAAAAAATGGGCAAGTCATGGAAGCTCTTATCAGCAACTTGTCAGACATTGAGTTTATTGATGTACAAGACAAGGACACACCTAAGGATGTATGGGATGCACTGGAAAAAATCTATGGTGGTGATGAGCATGTAAAGCAAGCTAAGGAAGAAATCCTTAGAGGTAAATTTGAGGATATGAGGATGGTTGAAGGTGAGACCATTCAACAGTATGGCATTAGGATTAAGATTGTGGTTGGTGATATCAAAAGAGGTGGTGGAACTATTGATGATACCACTGTTGTTAGTAAAGTCCTTAGATCATTGTTACTAATCTATGCAATCAGAGTTGATGCTATCCATGAACTTAGGTCTATTGATAAAACCAAGGTATCCTTAGATTCTATTATTACAAAGTTAACTGCATATGAGTTGAATAGCTATGATGGCAGTGTTCAGAAGACTGATTCATCCTTTAAAGTGATAGGGAGTTTGCTAAAAAGTGCTTAATAAGGAGGTTTTAAGTATATTGGTTCAATTTGTTTCCAAAAGACTTACTTGTGGCTGTTGTATATGTTTGCATATCATTCTTGAGGTCTTCATGCTAAGAAACTCATGCATCACTTCCCTAACAAACTCCCCTTTTGAGTGAGCTCATTCCCTTACTCATCCCCAATTGGTTATGCCAAACCATTATATTTCTTCCAAAACACTCCTCTATCCTTTCAGGCATGATTCTAACTATTCTCTATCCTCACAAGCACCTCCAATTGGTTTAGGGGACTAGATGAAGGTTTTGTTCAAAAAGCTTGTTTTTATTTTCTTGTTTTGACTTCTTAGATTCACTTGCTCAAACCAACTCCTTAGGTCTCAAAACACAAAAATGCTTCACAAGGATGTCATGGAGGTTTCTCAAATTTCATTCACTATCTTGGACTGTCTTACAAAGATCTCTCCAAACTGAATGAGTTCAAGGCGATCGGGTTCTTGAAAAACGCATTTTAGCAGTCAAAAAGGCTTGTAGCTCGTGGAGGGCTAATTGTCACTTTTTTTGCTCATTTTGTTCAATGATGGCCAAATCCTTCCACAAACTTGTCTTGGATGAGAATTTAGAGGTCTAAGCTCAAGGATTTTTCAGGTCTTAGGCTCCTTCAATCGGGTTTAGTGACTGTCCTCAATTTTGGGCTTAAATGTAGGGTTATATAGGGTTTAGACCCAAACCACATTGGGAAGTCTTTACAACTCCACACACCAAGATTATAATCTACAATAAACCTTCTGCCATATCATGTGGGGCCTTCCTTTATGACTATCTTGCAGGCATTAGTCCAAACACATGGTATACAAACTGAAAACCAAACATGTAAGTGACTGTCATAAAAACCCAGTCATGGCAACCTCACTGTTATTACTGCATTCTAATTGTCAGAAGTTCATTCCAAGCTCTTCCATGGAATTAATAAATCTCCAAACACTTATGAAGTTCCTATAGAAAATACTTGAGGTGTGTTCTCAAAGCTTGAATAAGCTCTTGAAGTACTTTTGCACATACTGTCATTAAAGAAAATAGTGAATTCATTGTCATACCATCAAAACTGAGAATGTTTAATAGGAAACAACCTGCTATAACAAACCAAGGTGGCTCTCAAAACTCATGGAAACATTTTCAAACCTCTATCTCACACATTTGTTCACTCCAATTGTCTTTGGATGCAAAATTTTGAGTTCTTGTTCATGATACTAGCCGAGTAATCTATACTTGCCTAGTATTCACTCAAATCCATCCTCCAAGCATAGTTCTAACTCAATAAGAAACATATATACACTGTACATGCATAAAAAAAACTTGACCAAATCCATTTGGTGGGAGCCCAGGCCTGGATTAGTCAAGTTGCTACATTTTGTAACCCCAAACCCTTGACAGGGCAGTGGGCACACCAAACAGAAAGAGTTTGTTAAATCAACTTGCAAATGGGAAACCAATCCAAAGATCACTTGGATAGCATTGGATAATAAAAAGGAACACTTATCAGAAGGTATAGTATGGACCAATATGCTACAGTACAGACTGTTACTCCAAGGAGGGAAAAAACAGTGAAAAAAACCAGAATTTCATGCTTTTCTATTAGGAATCTTTTGCTAATACAATCACTAACCCTTTCCAAGGAAAAGGGAGACCTTTTATAGTTTTTCCAGTTTTTTATCAAGCCCTAGTATAGACATGAGGCTTCCACAACTTCATTTTGCTAGGAAAGTCAAAAAATGACAACTTTGACAACTTTTACAAGCCCAAATGACAACATTTCTTGCTCCAAAAGACATTTTTGACAACCTAACCTCATCAACTTATCTAAAAACCTTAGACATGCTTAAAAACACTTAGAAAACATGTTGCAATGCTTTGAAAAGCATTTCTAGACCTTTCAGGCAATTTTTCATATTTTTGCCCTTTTTGGCCTAGAAACCCAAAATTGTCAACTCACATCCTGAAAGACAAAACTTGACCTCTTGTGCACAAAATGAGATCAAAACCATTTGAAAAGAGAAAAACAACCTAAAAAAACATCATAAACCTAACACAAGACATTACAAACATGAAAGCATGAAAGCCTAAAAAAGGAGAGTTTTTACTCAACTAGGTGCTCCTGCACCATAAAGCATCTACTGTACCATCCAGAAAAGGAAAAGAAACTAGTACCAGTTATGAATCCAAACAATGCAGAGATATGGATGATGAAGAGATTCTGATGGAGTTCAAATCTCTTCTTGCTAAAAGACTTCCTTGGAAAGTATAGAGGAAAACTTCCTTTGAAATGTTTTTCCTACAACAAGATAGGACATATAGCTGTTAATTGTCCTAACAATGACAATAAGGATAAACCAGAGAGGTTTAGAAAGTATAAAGGAGGAAACAAAAGAAATTGTCTAGTTGCTATGGATGAAGGTGTCACTGATGAAGAATCAGAGGATGAAGAAAATTAAGACATAGTGTTTGTAGCAATAAAGGAAGAAGTATCTGACAAGAAAACACTTGTCTCTCGCATTGACAACTCCAATGAGTGGATAATTGATAGTGGTTGTTCTCATCACATGACTGGCACCCAGAGAAAGTTTCTATCTCTGGAGGAATATGATGGAGGTGTTGTCAGATTTGGCAATAATGCACCATGCTTGGTAAAAGGTAAAGGATGCATCTCATTGAATGGAAAGGGCAGTGCAAATGATGTCTACTGGGTAGAAGGTCTTAAGCATAACCTATTGAGTGTTGCTCAGTTGAATGACAAAGGACTAGTTCTAGAATTCAAAGGCAGAGTCTGTAGTATAATTGGGAAGAGTGGTGAACTTATTGCCACCGGGAAGCAAACGAGAGGCAACCTATTTCAGTTAAATGCCAAGATAAGTCCATTTCTAATGGCTAAGTTTGATGACAGTTGGATATGGCATAGGAGACTGTGTCATATGAACTTTGACAATATTGTTAAAGTTAGTAAGATCAAGGCGGTAAGAGGATTACCTTTGCTGATCAAACCTGAGAATTCTTTATGCAGAGAATGTCAACTTGGGAAGATGTCTTCATCAACTTTCAAAGGTAAGTCTTTCTCAACAAAACATTTACTTGATCTTGTGCATATTGATTTATGTGGTCCTATGAAAACTAGAAGTATTCAGGGAGATAGGTATTTAATGATTCTTATTGATGACTGCTCAAGAATTATGTGGGTCACATTCTTGAAAGATAAGTCTGAAGCATTTGGAAATTTCAAAGCTTTCAGAGCATTAGTAGAGAAAGAAAGTGGTAAAAAGATAAAATGCCCGAGACTTGATCAGGGAGGAGAATTCACTTCTAATGAATTCAATAAGTACTGTGAAGATAATGGTATCAAGAGGCAGTTGTCTACCCCAAGGACACCTCAACAGAATGGCATAGAAGAAAGAAATAACAAGACTGTAGTTGAAGCGGCTAGAACAATGTTGATCCAAGGAAAGGTTGCTCACACTTTTTGGAGAGAAGCAGTGAGCACTGCAATCTATATTATGAACCGGGTACTCATCAAGAAAGGCAAAGATAAAACCCCTTATGAGTATTGGACTTGTAAAACTCCCACTGTGAGTTACTTTAAAGTGTTTGGTAGTAAGTGCTATATCAAGAAAGGTGAGAATTTGAGCAAATTTGATACAAAATGTGATGAAGGAATATTTTTGGGATATTCCACTAAGAGAAAAGCTCTCAAGTGCTACAACAATAGAACTCATAAAATTGTTGAAAGTATCAATTTCATGGTTGATGAATCCCCTAAGGAACCTGAGGACACATGCAGTGAAGAAGTGGAAGATGAACTAGGTATAGATTTTTGGGAACCAGTGAAGAAAGAAACTTGTAAAGATCTCAGTGTTCTTGTACCGATAGAAGCTGCAATAAGAGAAGACAAGAGCTTAGTGAAGAAGAAGAAGAAAAGTGAGCAGATCAGGCTAGAGTCATTCCCAGATATGTGAAGCTACATCATGATCCCAAGAATATCATAGGAGATAAGGATGCACGGATACTCACAAGAAGAAAAGTGATGGAGAACTCTTACATGATTTCTGAATTTGAACCCAAGACTACCAGACAAGCTCTTACAGATGAAGATTGGATTAAAGCAATGGAAGAGGAGCTAGATCAGACATAAAAGAATGCAACATGGTCTTTGGTGCCCAGACCAGAACATAAAAATGTCATAGGTACCAAATGGGTCTTCAGGACTAAGTTGAATGAAGAAGGAACAGTTGTCAGGAATAAGGCTAGGCTTGTATGCAAAGGATACACTCAGGAGGAAGGAGAAGACTATGGAGAAACCTTTGCTCCTGAGGCTAGACTAGAAGGTGTTCGAATGCTACTTGCATTTGCAGAATTTAAGGGATTTAAGGTTTATCAGATGGATGTGAAGTCTTCTTTTCTGAATGGAATCCTAGAAGAGGAAGTGTATATAGAGCAACCAGAAGGATTTGCCTTATCAGAAGATAGTGACATGGTGTGTAGATTACACAAAGCCCTGTATGGACTAAAATAGGCACCTAGGGCATGGTATGAAAGACTGCACTCTCATCTTGTGAAGATTGGATTTCAGAGAACAAGTGAAGATAGCAACATCTACTTGAAATCAGAAGGCGACCATATTCTGATTTGTGAAGTATTTGTGGATGACACAATCTTTGGAGGAGATGATAAAATGAGTCATGCATTTGTAGATGAAATGAAGAAAGAATTTGAGATATCTTTAATAGGAGAGATACAGTTCTTCTTTGGTTTAGAGATTCAACAAATGAAGGAGGGTATCTTTATTACCCAATCCAAGTATGTCAAACAGGTATTGAAGACTTTTGGCATGGAGGAAAGCAAACCGGTTGGTACATTGATGGCGACTGGCTGTAAACTGACTAAGGAAGATGATTCAACACTGGTGAATGAAAAAGAATACCGGTCAATGATCGGTAAGCTGTACTATGTGGGGTATAGAAGACCAAATATTGCTCATGCAGTAGGCATAGAAGCTCATTTTCAGAAATGTCCAAGAGAATCCCACTTGGTAGTGGTGAAAAGGATTCTTCGATATCTGAAAGGAACCATTGATTATGGATTGCGGTATCCATATAATGGTAACTATAATCTCAAGGTATATACTGATGCCGATTGGGCAAGTAATGTGGATGACCAGAAGAGCACAACTGGTGAGCGTTCTTTCTCGGTGGAAGATTAGTATCATGGACAAGTAAGAAGCAGAGCTATATTTCCCAATCTACAGCTGAAGCAGAATATGTGGCAGCATTTATGAACTACACTCAATCAATTTGGATGAAGCATGTATTGGAAGGTTTGAAGGTACCTGTATCCGAACTGGTGAATATATTCTATGATAACACAAGTGCAATAAATATTTCCAAGAATCCGGTATTGCATGATAGAACTAAGCACATTGAGCTTAAATATCACTTTTTGAGAGAAAAATTTCAGAATAAGGAGGTTGTACTACAACATGTTTCTAGCAAGGAGCAGCTAGCAGACATATTCAATAAGCCCTTACTGAAGACTACATTTACCTATTTGAGAAGTGAATTAGGGGTTTTTCCCCTTCATGAAGTCAACTAAAGTTGTGTGCCCCACATCAGTCAAGTACTACAATGACAAATCTTTCAGGATTGATGTGTTGAAGGATGCTACTCCTTAGGGGGAGCAACATAGTAGATTATGGAAGTTTGTGCCTCCACTTTGGCATTGTTGTCAAAGGGGGAGAAGATATTCGATGTATGGGGAGAAGATATTTGATGATGCAGATACACTGGTCTATGATTGCAATGATGCAATGAGTATTGCCAGCAATGCCAAAGGGGGAGATTGTTGGATATCATTATTCATATGAGGAACCGACATGTTGATATGATGATAATGTATGTTGTCATTGGTGTAAATAAGTTCAAGAGAACCAGTATGAAGAGGTATGAGGAGATGCAGTGAACCAGTGTCAGGGTCTCACTAAGTGTGACTATTGGTTGATAGTCTCAGCTCTAGGGTTATGGTTTGGTGATCCAGCATGTGTGATGCAACTGATGATACTATGTGATGAGTTAGCTAAGAAATGTGAATGAGATCAAGGTGCCATGTCAACTTTATGCACATGAAGGATCTCCTTGAGGATCTTGCATGAGAAGATCGACCGCGTTTGAAGTCTACCTTGGGAATGATCATTCTTCTTGGTGGTATGAGAAGAGTGTGATGAGTTTTTGATTCCCATGTACGATGAAGAATGAATGATGCAGATTGTCTTGTGATCTATTTGAAATTGTAATGATCTATGCAATGTGTTTGGACGGTCAGGGTTGGACTGCCTATGTTGTAAGCCTAAGATGTTTAGGGTTTATGCCACCGACCTAACTATTTCCTATAAGATTGATGATGTTTGTTATTGTAAAGTTGTTGGAAAATGTTGTGTGTGTGTATTCGAGGGATGAGATACTTGCCAGACCAGTAAGAGGAAAACTATAGAGTGTGATTGCAAAGTAGAGGAAATGAAAAGGATCTGCCTTGGCATGTAGTGTTGTTATTAGATCAGAGTTTTACCTATTGTCTTCTAACCATTTCAATAGTTGGAAAATCCCTTTATTGGGTAGCTTTAACAGGCTTATTGTAAAACCCATAACCTGGTAACTCAAGATTGTTGAGTTCTTCAAATCCTCTAGTGGGGTAACCTTTAACAGGGTTTCAACCTTTAATAGGGTATATAGCCATCCCTTAATCGAGTGATCTCTAACAGGATCGGTTCCTAACAGAACCTTATTGTAAAGTCTTTAACCGGACTAGGCTCCTAATAGGGCGAGCTTCAAAAGAGTTGAAAAACAAGCTTGTGGGTATTCATCCCCACTGTGGTTTTTCCCATTTGGGTTTCCACGTGAAAAATTTGTGTGTTATGTGTTATGTATTTTTCATGTGATGTTTATGAATTATTTGGTTGAATGATTATGCATGCAGAGTTAATGGGTTATGGTATTACTAGTATATCACATGCATATGTTTATTGGTGAAGTTGATGTCAAATATTGATCGTATATGAAGTGTTCAGACTTATCATTTCACGGTGTCTAGTGTCTTACTGTGTTTAACTGATATTGCCATGGTTAAGTTCAATAATTAATGGTGATAACCAATTGGTATTTCTTTAACTAGATAAGTTGTTGAGAAAGTTTTTATTTGTATTGATTAACCCCCCCGTCTTAGTACCGGTTGGTGTATCTGTTGTTCATCATTATTCATCATGCACTACCACTATCAATAACAATTTTACAACACTTATTAGATACCTTACATCTGGTCTTGAACAAATTCTTCCTCTGCAAGGGTTGTTCATCTCTCTCAGTATGACACAAAGCTCTCCTCATCATCAACAGTTCTCCATCTTCCAGTTTATTATTTAATCCGATGTGGATTTTTTCCACCACTACTGTTCTTCCAGTATTATGTGTCTTCTTACACTTGAAAGGACGATGTCCTTCTTCTCCACACTTATAGGAAGTTCCTGGAATCACTCTCCTATCTCGTCTTCCAAAATTCTCATTTCAGTAGCCATCTAGTCCTCTCCTTCAGTAGAAATTTCTATTATCTTTCCGGTATGATTAACCTTCTTTGTTCATTTCTTTGTCCTTGTTCTAATTTGTACAAGCTCCTTTACCTCTGGTATATCCTCTTCTTCCTTGAAATATTCCTCTAGAAAAACCTCTTCCTCTCTGCCTCTGCTCATGTCTTTTGTTTAGTTTCTCTTCCGCCTTCAGGGGATACTAGTAAGCCTATTCAACACTCTAATTTGATCAAATTGAGTTCATTTTGTATAGACACCTGCAATCCATTCAAATATCTTGCAACTTGTTCAACTTCATCATTAACATGTTCGGATTTGATATTCAACTTGTAAAATGCTTCGGTGTATTCCTTCACACTAGATTCCTTCTGTCTCAAATTCTGCAACTTTTGGAATAGATTCATTTGATAATCAGCTGGCATAAATTTTGATTCCAAATTAGCAACCATCATATCCCATGTCTTGATCTTCTCTGTCTATCAACCTACAAATGCTCCCACCAAAGAGATGTATGACCTATCAACCGAGTACAGACATATTTCACCTTCCTTTCTTCTGCAGTGTTCAAAATCAAAATATTTCTCCATCTCTAAGATCCAATCAATCAATTCATCCAAATCCAACCTTCCATCATATTCTGGTGGGGTAAAATGAGGTTTAGTAGTCACCCTACTCAAAACCCTGAAAAACCTTTCCTCATCGGGATCAATCACCGGTAGGTTTACTTGTTCTTCCAGGGCTTCTTCTCCTTCATCTTCACTTACATATTCAATGTGTTGGCCTCTTCTCTAGGTTGTCTCCATGACTTCCAACTAGGCTACTATTCCTCACATTTCCATCACAACTGGGTCTACATTCCCATGCGCTCCGCCATTCCTAGTTCCTCTTTGTGCCATCTTTACACCAGTCCTCTGTAGTTGTAGGTCGAATCCACAGTCCGCCACCCTACATCAAAATTCTTAGGACAATGCGATCTCCAGAATGAAAGCTTGGTCTAATACCACTTGATATAGTCATCGACTAGGAGGGACCTCAAAGAGATCAGTCGAGACTGGTCAACAAGAGTAAGCACAACAAAAACACAAGGACATGATGGAGGAAATACATAACAGATTGAATTTTATCATGAAAACTAAGTACAACCAACCCGTAACAATCAGGTTACAAAAACAGACTCATAGGCCGGTTAAAACATGCAGAAAATACATAACACGTCACAACTGGGACCTCAAATCGTAAGATCTATCTTCTATTCTCAGTCTAACTTCTTGATTACAATTTGATGCTCTATTACAATGATTTATACGATCCAAGGGGATCTGGCTGGCCCAAAAAGGGAACAAAACCCGAAGAACAAGACCTAACGTGTAAAACCAACAAGGTTGTCCTCTGCCAAAATAATTCCTCTGAAAAATCCAAAGGATGAAGTGTAGATCACGAGAAAAGATTGACCACATGCCAAGGAATATAGAAATCAATGCTTAGGGATCCGTAAGCTACGAAAGGGGATGCAATAGATCACCAATGCAAATAGGCCCACATGCAATCGGTAACAGAAAAATGTCATGGAAACCAGTAGTTCTAAGTTATCGAAAAATGATCCAAATGCTCCACTGTTTGGGAATAAGGAAGATAATCAAGTCTTCAAGTAAAATCCAACTCTACAGGTTTTGGTGAGACAAATCTGGGACACACAAAAAGAAATGTTGAAACTGCAAACAAAAAGAAAAACAAAAAGGAAATATTTTTGGCTGATGCAAGATTGCTATGAACCGGGGATGATCCTGCATAAAAATGCAAGATGAATCTTGAACTTGTATGTCCTTCCATTTCACAAGGTACTCTTTTTATTGATTTCTCTAGGTACTACACCCAATCCTACTATCCAAAATGCCTTCAATCTGATCTGGTTCCTTACAGGGCAACTGTTTCTCCAAGTCTGCAATACTATCTTCACTAAATTTTGATTCACGATACTGATGTAAATCTGCAATGTTGAATATAGGTGAGATACTCAAACTATCCAGTAACTCCACTTCATATGCCTTTCCGAAATTGAATTTTCTCAAGATCTTGCAAGGTCCAAACTTTCTCATCTGTAACTTGTTATAGGTTCCGACTGGAAATCTTTCCTGTCTCAAGTACACTATCACTTCATCGCCAACTTCAAATTCCTTATGTCTTCTCTTCTCATGTGCCTTCTCCTTATATTTGATGTTTATATCCTCCAATTGTTGTTTAACCTGAATATGTAAGGCCTTCTTATGATTTGCAAATTCTTCTGCTTCTGCACTCCTCTTGTCTTCATTACTGATATCTCTTAATTTTAATATAGCCTATGGTGTGCTCTAGTAGCAATCTCAAAAGGTGTTCTTCTGGTACTCTTGTTCACTAAATTATTGTAGGCAAACTTGACTTTTTCAAGAATCAAGTCCCAAATTCCGGTATTCTCTTGAATTAAGAATCTCAACAAATTTCCCAAACTCATGTTTACTCCCTCTGTCTGTCCATTGGTCTATGGGTAAAAAGTAGAACTGAATTTCAAAGTTGTCTTCATCTTCTTCGAAAGTGTTCTAAAAATATTACCAACAAACTTGGTGTCTCTATCTGAAACTATTCTCTTAGGTAATCCATGTAATCTCACCACTTCCTTACAAAATAAGTTAGCTATATGCATTGCATTCGATGCCTTCTTACAAGGTATGAAATGATCCATCTTCAAGAATCTATCCACCACCACAAATATAGAATCATTCCCTCTTTGTGTCTAAGGTTATCCAAGTATGAAATCCATGCTTATGTCTTCCCAAGGTCTCTCTAGTACTGTCAAAGTCTTATATATTCCCACATCTTGACTACTACTCTTTTCAACTTGAAAAAATTTATAGCTCTGGACAAATTTCCTGACATCCTTATGAATCTGAGGCCAAAAGCAATGCTCACTCACCAATGCTATGAGTTTGTCAATACGAAAGTGTCTGGCTAATCCTCCACTATGCTTCTCCTTTATTAAATTCTCCCTCATAGAACTCTTAGGTATGTACAACTAAACTCATGTGAATAACGTCCCATCTTAAATGAAATAATCCAACCAATTACTTCTAACTACCATAACCAGTGCTCTACATGCTTCCCAAGGTTCTACAAAATTTGAGTCATCATCATACAAGGTATTCAACTCTTCATATCCTAGTACTGTCACTCTCATTTCTATCATCAATCTTCTTCTTCTACTCAATGCATCAACAACTTTTTTTGACTTTCCATTCCTATGCTTCAACATAAAGGTGTAACTTTGTAAAAAATCTACCCATCTCATACGTCTGATTCAACTTACTCTGACTATTCAAATATTGTAAGACTTGATGATCATTATATAACACAAATTCCTTAGGCAACAGGTAACATCTCCATTTTTTCAAGGCTTTAACTATGGCATAAAATTCCTGATCATACATTGAATATCTCCTTCTTGCGTCATTCAACTTCTCACTGAAATAAGATATTGCTCTCCCTTCTTGACTTAACATGGCTCCAATTGCATTCCCACTCGCATCACAGTCCACTTGAAATACTTTGTTGAAATCCGATAAAGCTAACATAGGCTGCTTAGTCACCTTCTGCTTCAACAATTCAAAACTCTTATTTTCTCTGGTTGTCCATTTTAATTCTTTCCTATCTCCTCTCATTGTCTCACTCATAGGGATACAAACTGAATTGAAATTTCTGATAAACTTCTGGTAGAAACTAGCCAATCCATGAAATGATCTAACTTCTCCAATGCTTTCCGGTGTAGACCATTCAACAATTGTTTTTACCTTCTTAGGGTTCATCTTCAATCCATCCATAGTTATCACAAATCCCAAATAGACTAACTCTTCCTTCATGAAACTACACTTCTTTAGATTTATCAACAACTTCTCTTCTCTCAACCTTTGCAAAACTTGTCTTAAATGAAACAAATGCTCCTCTTTTGTCTTACTGAAAAATCATAATGTCATCCAAATATACAATAACAAACTTACCCAAGAATTTCTTCAATACCTCAATCATCAATCTCATGAAAGTAATTGGGGCATTAGTCAATCCAAAAGGCATCATCAACTATTCATACAATCCTTCATTTGTCTTGAATATTGTCTTCCACTCATTTCCTTCTTTGATTATGATTTGATAATATCCACTCTTAAATTTTATCTTTGTGTAGTATTTGGATCCACTCAAGCAATCCATTATATCATCCATCCTAGGCAAAAGAAACCAATACTTCACTGTGATATTGTTTATTGCTCTAGAATCAATACAAATCCTCCATTCTCCATTCTTCTTAGGTCCTAACACAACTGGTACTGCACAAGGACTTAAACGTTATTTGATCAAACCTTTCTTCAACAATTCCTGCACTTGCCTGTTGAACTCTTCATTCTCTGCTGGTGTCATCCAGTGTGTAGCTTTGTTAGGAAAACTAGCTTCGGGAATCAGGTCCATGCAATGACTAATACTCCTCATAGGTGGTAATCCATCAGACACATTATTTGAAATGATGTCTTCATACTCTATCAATAATTCTTCGATCTCCTCTGGTTGTTCTTCATGCTCCAAGTTCTCAGTATTCTTAGGAACTAAGGTAAAACACACGTTCTCATGTCTCATTCCATCCAATAATTTCCTTCCATCCACCAGACATATTCTAGCATTCGTACACACTTCACTCTTCAGGGGTTCGTCCAAGGGTAACAAGGTTTGTTTCATTCCATTCGCTACAATAGTGTATATGTTCTTCCTTCCTTCATGTATTTCCTGTCTATCAAACTGCCAAGGTCTTGCCAACAAAATGTGACAAATATCCATAGGTATAATATCACACAAAAATTCATCATGATAATTTCCAAATTTTAATTTCACCAAGAATTTGTCACTCACTAACAACTTATGATCATCCAGAATCCATGCTATTTGGTAAGGCTTAGGGTGTTTCAATCTTTCCAACTACAATTTATTCACCATCTCTTCTAAAACAAGATTATCTAAACTACCACTATCAATAACTAATTTGTAACACTTACCTGATACCTTACATCTGGTTTTGAACAAATTTCTCCTTTGCAAGGGCTCTTCATCCTCTCTGGTATTAAACAAGGCTCTCCTCATCATCAATAGTTCTCCATCTTCCAGTTTGTTAGTTGATCTAGTGGGACTTTCTTCTACCAATGTTGTTCTCCCAGTTTTATCTTTCTTCTTACATTCAAAATCACGATGTCCTTCTCCACCACACTTAAAGAAAGTTCCTCTAAACACTTTCTTATCTTGTCTTCTATCATGTTTTGCATAACCCTCATTCCAATAACTATTAGGTTCTATTATTCGATAGAAATTTTATGTCATCCTACTGGTATGAACTACCATATTTGCTTACTTCCTTGTCCTTGTTATGATCTATATAGGTTCCTCTTCCTCTGAAATATCCTCTTCCTTCTTGAAAATTTCCTCCAGAATACCTTCCACCTCTACCTCTCTGTCTTTGCTCATGTCTTTTGTTCAACTTCTCTTCCGCTTTCAAGGCATATTGGTAAGCTTCTTCAACACTCTGCAACTTGATCAAAATGATTTCATCCTATATAGACATTCGTAATCCATTAAAATATCTTGCAAGTTTTTCAACCTCATCATCGACATGTCTCAATCTGATATTCAGCTTCTAGAATACTTTGGTATATTCCTTCACACTTGATTCTTTCTACTTCAAGTTCTGTAACTTCTGGAATAGATTTACTTGATAATAATTTGGCAACCATGCACTCCCATGATTTGATCTTCTCTTTGCCTCTTCCTTGTTTATCAACCTGCAAATGTTCCCACCAAAGAGATGCATGACCTTTTAGCCGAGTACAGGCATATTTCACCTTCCTTTCTTCTGCAGTGTTCTCAAAATAAAAATACTTCTCCATCTTTGAGATCCAACCTATTAATTCATCTGAATCCAACTTTCCATCATACTCTAGTGGGGTAAAATGTGATTTGGTGTTCACTCTACTCAAAACCCTCAAGAACCTCTCTTCATCCAGATCGATTGCCGGTGGATTTGCTACTTGTTCTACTGGTGCTTCTTCTTCTTCATCTTCACTCACATATTCAATATGTTGACCTCTTCTTTGGGCTATTTAAACAACTTCCAACTAGGTTGCAATTCCAATCAAAATTTCCATCACAACAGGGTTTGCATTCCCACACACTCCACCATTCCTATTTCTTCTTTGTAGAGTGTTCATGCCAGTCCTCTGCAGTTGTAGGTCAGATCCAGAATCCTCCACCCCACAAAAAAATCTTCAAGACAATGCAATCTCTGGAATGAAATCTCCCTTTGATACCACTTGGTGCAAACACGGTTAGGAGGGACCTCAACGAGATCTATCCAGACTGTGCAACAAGAGTAAACACAATGAAAGTACGACAAGATTATGGAGGTAATGCTGAACTAATTGATTATATCATAAAAAACTATTCACAATCTGCTGGCAACATGTGGGCTACCAGATTTGTCTCATTGGCTTGATACAAGAATACTCAATTACAATCTTGGTCAACACCTAACCTCTTAACCTCAAGATAGATCTTTTTCGGTTCTAACTACCTGTTGCTACAAGCTAAATTACCTTGATTTGTATGGTCTAGATGGATCTGTTTGGTCCATGAAGATTCAAACAATGATGAACATGACGAAATGTGTAAAACCACCAGGTTGGCCTCCACTAATGAAAATCCTCCAGAAAATCCAAAGGAAGAAGTGTGGATTAGAGGGAAGGTCTGCCACACACCAAGGAATGCTGGAAATAATGAATTGGACCTTTGCAAGCTATGGAAAGGATCTGTAAGATTTTCCAATAGCCAATAGGTCCAAGCAGTTCTAGGGTTCTAAGCCATAAACTGTCTCAGAATTCAGATGTGATAACTTGCTGTAAAATGATCCAAATGTCCTATGGTACAGTAATAAGGAAGATAACCATGTTTACAAGAAAAATCCAGCTCTGCAAGATCTGGTGAGCAAATGAAAGAAATGCAGAAAGAAATATTGAAACTGCAAAACAAAAAACAAACTGAAATAAATGTTTTTGGTTGATGCAAGATTGCCAAGAATCAAGGATGCTTCTGTATCACATCATTTCCTCCAAATATTATGTCATTTTCATACACTACAAAAATTAAGATTTTACCTGAATCAATTTTGAAATAAAGATTAATGTCAGTAGATCCCTTTTGAGAGCCTTGACCAATCAAATATTTGTCCAGCTTTCCATACCAAGCTGGAGGAGCTTGTTTTAATCCATTCAAAGCCTTCTTCAACCTACAAAAAATATCCAGATCATCTCTCAACTTAAATCCTTCTAGTTGTTCAATATAAACTTCTTCTTTTAGATCTCTATTCAAAAATTTTGATTTTACATCCATCTGATAAACTTTGAAACCCTTAAAAGCTACAAAAGCTAAGAACATTCTAACAGCTTCCATCTGAGCAACTGGAGCATATGTTTCCTCAAAGTCAATGCATTCAACTTGAGTGTAACCCTTTCAAACCAAGCTTTCTTTGTTTCTTACAACCATTCCAGATCTTCATCTAGCTTGTTCTAGAATACCCACTTTGTTTCAATTATATTTTTATCTATCAGTCTATGTAAAGTTCTCATGTCTGATTTTTCTCAATCTTGTTTAGTTCTTGTCATTGCCTTCATCTAATTTTTATCATTGCAAGCTTCTTCTTCTAACTTTGGTTCAATCTCAAAAAGTAAACATAAGAAAACTTGTTCTTGAGACGCCTTACTTCTTATGATGATTCCTTTGTTCTTGTTTCCAATAATTCGATCCTTGGAGTAATTTATTTGTACATACCTCAAGGTTTTGATGTAGTTGTTGGAGCATCCCGAGTTTCATTTTTCTTTTCTTCTTTATTTTATTCTTCCCTTGTTCTATCAAAGGAGTCATCTGATTCATATCCTACTAATTTATCAGTCTTTAGAAATATCTTCATCAACCTTCACATTTGGACTGTCAACAATTTTGTCTATTCTTTTGTTGGAACATTGGTATGACTTTCTCCTTGTAGAGTATCCTACGAATATGCCTTCATCTTCTCTATTGTCAAATTTTCTAAGATTATCTTCATCTCTTCGGATATAATATTTTCTTCCAAATCAGATAAGATTAATGTTGGTTCCCCTATTTTGAGTGGCTCTCTTTCACCTCACTTGGCCTCTCATGATCAAGATAGATCCTCCTAACCTTTAGAGTTGAATGCTGATTCCCAATACTTGAAACTTGACCATGAGCAGTTATTTGATGTTATGGGTATGGCGAAAAAAATGTTATTAATTTTTTCAGTTTGTTCAAATGGGTCTTCCACAAAATCAAAGATTTATAGGGTAAACAAAGGGCTACTAGAAGCAAATTAGAGGTGATGGAGGTTTCTATCTTAGGCATTAATAAGGATCCTGGTGTGATAGCAATATGGACAAAAGAAAAGAAACAATTTATGGTTGATTGTTTGAAGAAGACTGTTGAGGCAATTGAAAATTTGAAGGACTATGAAAGGAAATTTTTTGGTTTGGCCATCCAAACCATTATCAAGATTAGGCACAAACTTTTGAAAGCAACTACTGAAAGCATGAGAACTATGGTTCTCAACCTAGAGAAGGAGATTCAAGGCAATTAGGTTGTGGAGCTAGAGGAAAAACATAAAGGACAAGATGATTTGTCTAGTCCAAGCAAGAGAACGAGAGAAAATATGACAAGAAAGGCTGAAAGGCCTCCTCAAGACCTTCAGGATCTTAAGAAGGTTGCACTAAATATGAATTAGCTTGAGGTGGAGGTTGTAGATATTTTGAAGAATTTGGCTTAGTCTCCTCTGTTGTTTTCTAGGCGTTTTGTTCTCTTTTGTTTTTTTGCAAATGTTTGGTTGCCACTTTTATGGTTATCTTTAGGGTGGCTTTTTGATATGTGATTGTACTCTTTAATGCTTATCTTGATATAAGACTCTCTGTTAAAGGGTTTCAGGTCCCTTCCAAACCTGTTTTTATCGTAATAAAAAACATTTGCTTCCAAATACCTTAAAATACTTCATTGTCAGAACCCTTCCATGCCATAGTTCATATGATGTCTTCCCATATATTTTCTAAAATAAAATTCTGGTAAGTGTATATTGTTGTATGTGTAGCTTCTCTCCAGTAAGCCTCTCGTAGTCCTGCTCCTTTGATCATTGTTCTAGTCAGCTCTTATATATTTCTATTTATTCTTTCCACTATACCATTTTGCTATGGTGTCCTAGGGGTTTATAATTGTCTTCTAGTTACATTTTCTCATAGAAATTGTTAAACTCATAAGAAATAAACTCTCCTCCTTTTTCAAATCTCAAACACTTAATTCTTCTATCAGCTTCATTCTCAAGTCTTGCCTTGAATATTTTGAATTTTTCTAATGCTTCAGATTTCACTTTTAAAAATGCAACCCATGTCATTCTGGGATGATCATCAATTAAAAGAATAAAATACCTCTCACCTTGTGTATGCCTTGTTCTTCTAGGACTACAAAATTTTGTGTTCACCAAGTCCAACAGTCTGGTAGAAGATTGTTCCCTCCCTCTAAATGTTCCTTTTGTCTACTTTCCCTCTTGAAATTATTTACATTTATTGTTATCCGGTTTGGTCAACCTTGGTAAATTTCTTACTACACTAGTTGAACTAATATTTACCAATTTATCAAAGTTGATATGACACATCCTTCTATGCCAAAGCCAACTATCATTGAACTGAGATAACAAACAGTGTTTTGTAGCTCCGTCTAGTAGATACATGTTTGCACCATTCCTTTTCCATGCTGCAATAATAGTTCTAGATCTCTTCTGGATCTCACAACCAGCATCCTGAAACACAACATTTTAGCCATTTTGGCACATTTTTCCAACACTTATCACATTATGATGCAAACCCTTCACATAGTAAACATTGTCAGTATTATTCTTTCCATCAAAGGTAATAGAGCCAATTCCTACAATTTGTGTTATTTGACCATGTTCAAACCTAATGGAACCTCCATCATATTTCTCAAGTTTTACATGCTTACTATTATCACCACTCATATAATTTGAACATCCACTATCAATTAGCCATTCATTTCTATCTCTCCTAGCATGCAAAGTTGTAGCAACAATTTTAATAGTCTCAGAAACATCAGTCCTAGGTACATCCTATTGGTCCAAAACATTGAATTAATAACTAGGTTCACACCCAAACTCAAACACATGAATTCTTTACTGAGTAGTTATCTGACTCCATCATTATGGCTCATTTATCTTATCAACCCAAGGACGTCTGATTTGAAATAGGACAACATAATATATCCACTAAGAGCTTCTAAGAGATATTTCCATCCTGAATTGAACATATGGAATATTGAGCAAATATTCACAAAGGAATAACATCTACCTACATTCTGATACAAAGAGATTCTATTGATGTTTCATTCTTAAAAATAAAAAATTCATAGTTAAATAGAAACAGTTTCTTTGCTCTGCCTTGGCTGCAGGAATAGTCACATAATTATAGTTAAGTGGCTGTGTTGGGGCTTCAAATTTCCAAATAATTTCAAGCACCCTACTATTAAAAATGGTGGTCACTTCATGGAATGACACATAATGGATGATTAATGATTTGAACAACTAGAGTAAAGGAGGATATGAATAAATTAATTCCAATGGACCCCATGAAAGACTAGTGTTTTTGATCTATAGAAAAGATGATATGAACAAAGAATTAAAATGAATGAAACATGAAAATATAAGAAATACCGATCTCAGAAAATCAAGTTTCCAAGCTCCACTAAAAACTATTAGATCTGTACAATGTGTTTTTGGCTGTAGACCATACAGAAGACCGTAAGAAGGCTGAAAAGCCTGTTATTTTGACTTGCATGAAAGAAGATGTCGACTTGGGATGAACATGTATGCAAATATAAATATGATGAAGACCCATTTTAGAAGTGGATGTTTCCTACCACCAAACAAATTTTTAGATTCGTATCTAAAGTTTAAGGCAGCTGAATAAACAAAAATTCAAAAGATAGCTTAAAGCAAGGTTATTGACTAACTAGTTTGCATATTAATTTCAAAGGGTTTTGTTAATTTTAATGTAAAATGGTGACTTTTCACCCCAAAATGGGTATGGTTCTCATTCCACCACATATATAAGTGGTTAAAAAATGTAGATATGGAGGGGGAGTGATAAGAACAACATAATGCTGTAAGGATTGAATATCAATTTGTATTAGAGAAGTCTATAGGAAGAAGAAGTATCATTTTGTGCAAGCAATCTGTAATGAAGTATTTATAAGTGCAGCTTATGTATGCAATTATTTCTTGAAGATTAATATACAAGGTTCATTGTCTCTTTTTTCCAAATATTGTGTACACTTTTGTGTTGATGAGTTATCTTTGTCCTCTTGATAAATCTGTCATATGATTTACTATGATGTGCCATCACATGTTGTTACATTAAATGTGAGATTGGGTTTTTCATTGTTGTGTAGCACATACTGAAACCTTCATGGTTGATGATTAATATTGTCTCATGAGTTGATAAGATTTTCTGTCCACAAAGTGTTATAAATACCCCTGGATAGAGGCACTGGTCTGTTATTTATCTTTTAAGTTCCTGGTTGGCCATGCATTCAAGGTCCTTGATAGAGAAACTTTCTTCCCAAATTCTATATGAACTGATCTTTTCATATTTCTTTTAAGTCCTGAAAGCATTCTTATTCTCAATATACTATTATAATGATTTTCATTTCTTTTCAAAGGCATTCACTTAAAGCACATAATAAAGCATAATTGCAGAACACCAATTTGCCAGTTTTTGTAATTTGCTAAAAGGCTTAAATCCACTTTAAACAATCTCTTTTGTGCTTGAGAGGAAGAGGTATACCTACCTAGGTTTAGTGGAGCCTAAAGTGCAGAGGGATCTATTCCTTGACTGTCCCTATTCATTGGCCAAGGCTAATTGGACTACTTGAGGATTTGACCAGTCTTTTGGTTTTCCAATTTGTGGTTTTGGGTACCAACATATTGGCGACTCTGCTGGGGAGTTGTCTACAGAATTTCAATTCCACAATATCTGTTAAGGTGTGCTCTACTGGAAGGAAGAACCCAGGAGACCAGTAAGTAATATTTTCCTCCATAGGAGGTGGCAACTCTATTTTGCATAACAAGATCTATTTCAGTTGGTGACTCTACTAAGGGAGAAGATCTAGAAGGAGATGAAAATTTTCCTTTTTGAAAGAAATAGCAATTTTGGTTTAGAATTTTTCAAAGAAAACCATTTATTCCATATGGCATCAGGCCATTGGATCTCAGAAGATTTTAATGTATCCCAAACATGTTGTTCCCTAAGCTTTCACAACTTGTACCAAAATTCCATGGGGAATATGATGAATTAGCACTTGATTATTTGGGCTCATTTTATACATTCGTAAAGGATTATGAGATTTATGCAAAATATTATGTGATGAAGTTATTTGTTAGGACGTTGAAGGATAATGCAAGAGAAGCCTATGAATCACTCCCTACATAGAGCATCTCATCATGGAGGGAGTTGGAGCAATGGTTCCTTGATGTGTTTCATGATGCAGGTGAAGAAGGAAGCATGTGCTATGAGATAGAGGAAGACCAAGAACACACTATGGAAATAAAATTTTGTGCGTCTCCCTTGGATGAATTTTTAAATATAAAAAAACAAGAAGATGAATCTGTAGTAAATTTCTTCATGAGGATGTTCAATATTTATCAAGATATACCTTCAGATGTCAAGCCTCCATTTTATGAGTTATTAAATAAAATATATAAGTTAGCGTATGATTCTCAGTTGTATAGTTTTCTCAGGTATCTACATGATGAAATTGTTGTAGAAGATAATGGATGTAGGATGATATCTACAGAGGGAACACAAAACCCTAATGAAGAGGGAAGTTTGGATCAGATTGAAGAAGAATCTATTGTTGATGAGACCTGTGTGGAAATAGACAACATGCAATATCAAAAGGAAAATTGTCTGCTCAGTAGTGAACAAATTTCAGATCTTCTGGATAGAGAGTATCAATGAAATGCAACAAAGGAAACAAAGGTGTGTCATGGACAATAGATAGAATGTGCACATGCACCTAGAAATAGGTTCAAATCTTTTTCAAATCCATTGTGT
Source organism: Cryptomeria japonica (assembly GCF_030272615.1). Lineage (NCBI taxonomy): Eukaryota > Viridiplantae > Streptophyta > Pinopsida > Cupressales > Cupressaceae > Cryptomeria > Cryptomeria japonica. The sequence goes on from NC_081408.1 coordinate 268,975,212, forward strand.
GATGACATGAAAGAGGATGGCTATCATTCGGAAAAAAAATTATTTGATGAGTCTTCCTATTTCTCTGATAAATACATTAATGACAGTGAGAGCACATATGATGACCAAAAGATTGAAGAGTCATATAAATATCAAGATCATTTTAAATGTTTTACAAATCCTTTATATAATAATGCAGATATAAATGATGAAATGATATACTGCTAGAGTATGTCTAACAAAGATCTTTATGTGTTTTCAAATCCACTATATGAAGAACAAGAAATATCTCCAAATGATCAGGAGATCTTATTGAGCAATGACATAAATAACAATGAGGATAATTGGGAGCATTGTTATGGATCAGAAAAATTGCATTCTCCAAAGCACACTCAGACAAATAAAATTGGTGATATAAATTTTTCAGAAATCAAAAGAAAATGTTCATGAGAAAAGTTTAGGGTTTCCAAATAATCTATCTCTCCAATAAAAGGAACAATTGAAAAGTAAGCCTAAGTACGAATTTTTGACTTTAGGTTTACATCAATCACATAGGGGAGTAACAAAGAAAAAAAAAAATCTCCCAATTTTGATGTTGATATTGTTAGTATGATTTCACCTAATCACAACAAAGAAATAAAGGTTGAAATCCAACATCTCTTGGGAGAAATGGAGAAACCCTATAAAATAGGGATGAATATTGATGTATTTCCAAATATAGGAGTATTTCAAAGAAAAAACCCTTATAAGGATAAAAGCATGATGGTTCAGAGGAAGTTGATTTTCTATATGGTAAATTCAAGGAGGGGTAAAAAGAAATATGCCAGGGATGATTTGGAGTGTGTCCATAAAGTAAGGAGAGATAATTTGATATTTAAAAATATTAGAAAGTTTCAAAAGATAAAACTTTATAAATCAAATGATATAATGATTTATAAAAGTTTGATGACCTATGTGGTGAAAACAAAAGTAGATTGTTGTGATTCTTTTAGCATGGAATATCAAGACAAAAATAAAATATATTACAACATATATGGTAAACATGAAAATATGACAATTGATAAGTTTTACGATGAAATTGGATTGGTTGATGATAAGTACCAAACTAGAATATTTTTGCATGATGAGAACCAGGTGTTTGATCCAGGAAAAATGAGTGTTCATGTTTTTGGGACCTAGGGGCCACCAGATGTAGTTTTAACATTATCTACAAAAGGGAGGTGATTGGCAATGGTCTACTCTACTAGAGAAAACTGGATTCTTGCTATGCCCGCAAGGGGCATACATCCCTAGATAGAGCCACTGTTGGGGCTTCAAATTTCAAAATAATTTCAAGGACCCTACTTTTAAAAATGGTGGTCACTTCATGGAAATGACACATAATGGATGATTAATGATTTGAACAACTAGAGTAAAGGAGGATATGAATAAATTAATTCCAATAGACCCCATGAAAGCCTAGTGTTTTTGATCTATAGAAAAGATGATATGAACAAAGAGTTAAAATGAATGAAACATAAAAATATAAGAAATACCCATTTCAGAAAAGCAAGTTTCCAAGATCCAATAAAAATATTAGATTTGCAAAATGTGTTTTTGGCTGTAGACCATACAGAAGACCGTGAGAAGGCTGAAAAACATGTTATTTCAACTTGCATGAAAGAAGATGTTGACTTGGAATGAACATGTATGCAAATAGAAAATATGATGAAGACCCATTTTAGAAGTGGATGTTTCCTACCACCAAACAAATTTTCAGAGTTGTATCTAAAGTCTAAGGCAGCTGACCAAATAAAACCTCGGAAGATAGCTTAAAGAAAGGTTATTGACTAGCTAGTTTGCATATTAATTTCAAAGGGTTTTGTTAATTTTAATGTAAAATGGTGAATTTTCACCCCAAAAAGGGTATGGTGCCCATTCAACCATTTATATAAGTGGTTAAAAAATTTAGATATGGAGGGGGAGTGATAAGAACAACATAATGCTATAAGGATTGAATATCATTTTGTATTAGAGAAGTCTATAGGAAGAAGAAGTATCATTTTGTGCAAGCAATCTGTAATGAAGTATTTACAAGTGCAACTTATGTATGCAATTATTTCCTAAATATTAATATACAAGGTTCATTGTCTCTTTTTCCAAATATCATCTACACTTTTGTGTTGATGAGTTATCTTTGTCCTCTTGATAAATCTGTTTATAGATTTTCTATGATGTGAATCACATGCTGTTGCATTAGGTGAAAGATTGAGTTCTTATTGTTTGTGTAACACATAATGAACCTTCATAGTTGATTATAAATTGTCTCTTGAGTTGATAAGATATTCTGTCCACAAAGTGTCATAAATATCCCTGGATAGAGGCACTAGTCTGTTATTGATATTTCAAGGTTTTGATCTATATGCATTCAAAGTCCTTGGCAGAAAAACATTCTTCCCAAATCTTATATGAATTGACCTATGCATATGTCTTTAGGTCCTGAAAGCAATCTCATTTTCAATATACATTCACAATCATTTCTTTTCAAAGCATTCAGTTAAAGCACATAATAAAGCATAATTGGAGACAACAATTTGCCAGTTTGTAATTTGCTAAAAGGATTAAATCCACTTTAAATAATCTCTTTTGTGCTTGAGAGTGTGAGGTACACCCACCTAGGTTTAGTGGAGCCTAAAGTGCAGAGGGATTTAGTCTTTGGCTATCCCTATTCATTGGCCAAGGCTGATTGGACTGCTTGAGGATTTGGCAACCCTTAAGTTTTCCAATCTGTGGTTTTGGGCACCAACAAGCTGCAAGAACAAACAATGTTTAGTTTGTTGTAAAAAAAAAAAAGAGAACTAATAAAATACAAGTGTAGAAAGTAAACATGCATAATACTCACCAAGTAGGCCCCCTTGGATGAGTTTTTTGTAATAGGCTGCCCCTATTTGTTGAAACTAACTTCCCAATCAGCCTTGTAGAATTATGTCAAATAGTTGATGTGCATTAACTTGTGAACTAAATTCTTTCTCTGATTGTATTGTTTAATGGTTTTGTTGTCACATGGTGCACTTTGTTGTTTTGGAAGTTTCATTCTTAAAAATTTCCAATAATGCATAAATGAATATATAATAAACTTGCATTTACATCAAACTAAAAATTACGATGAACATAGAACACCAAGTTTTAATTATTTGTGTTACTCCTTATACAAAAAACTCACGAAGAAACATAGCTTTTAATATAAAAAACTCAAACAAGGGAATACTGATCACACAGAGGAACCTGATGCAGCTCACAATGTCTGAAACCAAATATTTTAAGAGGACAGATCTAAAAATAGTACAAATTCAATTGACTGCAACCCGAAGAGTTCTCTATGAACCTTCATACTCCACCACAACCTCAACCAATGATTAGCAACAGATGAAAGTTGGCACAATGCCTCTAACTCATCAATCACCCTTAGAGATTTTGAATAATATATTTTTACAGGTTTGCAATGACAAAACATCAACTTCAGTTCTAATCCTAATGCCAACATAGGTGTTGGGAAAAATGGTGTCTCAACCTTGCATTTATGTGAGGTTACTATTTATAGTAAGTTTTCATTTGAGCACGAAATGGTGCGAAACTCTCCCTGAAGCTTCTGGTTGGCTAGATAAGCATTCCGGTAAAGTTTCGTCGCAAGGTCACAGCTAGTTTTGAAGATATTAAAGTTTTCGTCTTGGAGGGGTGCAATAAAATGTTTAAACTTAATTTTGGGGACTTTAGAGGCTCCGAAACGCCCTGAAAAGTTGCCGTAACCGGCGAAGCGGGTTACAAGGTGATAGAGCACTTCGCGAGCTTTCCGGCGCTTCAAACGGTTTGTCAATCGGACACCCGGTTCTTAAGTTATGGCCTCCGGAAGTTTGTACTCCTGAAATAGGAAAAATAATTTGTATCGGATACATAAATGAGCTATAAAAGGGAGCGACACGTGTTGATGTGTGCTTTAACATGTCATAGAAGGGAGATAAGGTCGGCTACACCTTATTGGGTGGTTTTAGCCCATGGTTTTGTAATACCGTTTGACGGTTTCTTGTATTGTATCTCCTATTTATGAGGTGTGTGAGATAGAGGTTGTGTATAAGAGTCTCATGGCTATTGAGTTGCCTCTGAATCTCTGATTAGTGCTACTCCTGCGAAAAGCTTGCTCTGCAAGTATTTTGTAATCTGTTTTTGATTGCTGAATAAAATATTGAGCTGCTTTTGGAGGGTGGGGTTTTTCTCCCGAAAGGGTTTTCCCCACGTAAATCATTGTGTTGTGGTATGAATGTTATTATATCTATTTCTATTTTCTGTAACTGTTGTAACGATCTGAAAAAGTTTTGCATTACTCTCCTCTCAAGGTTAGTGTAGGAAGTTGTTTCCGCTACTTTACTTCCTTACAAGTGGTATCAGAGCCTGATCACCTTTGGTTTCAATTGTGGGCAGTTGGGTTTTTTGAACTAATCCAGATTTGAGTGGGAGCTTGTGCAGAAGACGCTTTGTGATCCTGTTGCAGGAATATTCAGATGGCGAGTTCGTCAGGGAGAATAGAGGTGGAGAAATTTAATGGAAGTAATTTTGAGATGTGGAAGCTGAAGATGGAAGATCTGCTAATAGATCGAGATCTTTGGGATGCTATTGATGCGAATGTCCAAAGGCCCTCAGATCCTACTGCGGCAGCTCAGTATGATGTTATGGACCGAAAAGCCAAGGGTCTAATCAGACTGTGCCTGGCAGACTCTGTTCTAATCAATGTCCATGAAGAAAACTCTGCAAAGAAGCTATGGACTAAGCTTGGTGAGATGTATCAAGTGAAATCTTTATTAAATCAAATTTTCTTAAGAAAGAAATTGTATTCCTTGAAGATGGAAGAAGGTGGACGAATTGCAGACCACCTAGAAGCATTCAATATGATTGTGGCTCAATTAGTATCCGTCGGTGTTAAGATGGACGAGGAGGAAAAATGTCAGATCTTGCTTTGTTCTTTGCCTGATTCGTGGGATTCTCTTGTTATGGCTATCGGTAGTACTTCTGTTGTTTTGAAATCTGAAGATGTGGTGGGTGCCCTACTCGGTGAAGAGATGCGAAGGAAGGTATCCATCAGTTCAAAGGAAGCCCTAACTGTTCGTGGAAGACCTAAGGAGAAAGGCAAGAAGAATGAGAAGCATGGCAAGTCCAAATCCAAAGGGAGATCGAAATCTCCTGGAAAGTCCAAAGTCATTTGCTGGAATTGCGGTAAACTGGGTCACATCCGTAAGGACTGCAAAGAAGAAAAGAAGAAGAAAAAGAAAAAGTTCGATTCTGATTCTGAGTCCGACAAGGAAGATGGCGATGCATTTATTGCGGCTTTGGCGACTCATGCAGGTAATGATGCCTGGCTAATTGACTCAGGTGCATCTTTTCATATGACTTCCAATAGAGATTGGTTTTCTGAATATGAAGGATTTAATGGAGGTAAGGTGTACTTGGGTGATGATTCACAACTAGACATTGTTGGTCGAGGTAAAGTTAGAATCAGGTTTTCTGATGGTAGAATAAAAAGGATTAATGGTGTGCTGCATATCCCTGGATTAAAACGAAACCTGTTATCTGTGAGCAAACTGATAGATGCAAGTGTGCAGGTAGTCTTTTCTGAAACAGGATGTAAGATGATTAAGGGTGCTATGGTAGTTGCTAGAGGTGTCAGGTTTGGCACTTTGTATAAGCTTGAAGCATACACTGTTGAGTGTAATAGCACTTCTGTAAAAAGTAAATCTGTGGATACCCCACTGGAAGATTTGAAGGTTTCACCTTCAGCAGATGGAAATGGTTTTTGGGTACCTAAGGGTGCACTTTCGTCTGAAGCAAAGTTACCTGCAGAGAAGACTATGTTATGGCACCAGAGACTTGGCCACATTGGAGAAAAGGGTCTAAGGACCTTGAAAAATAAAAACCTTGTTGAAGGTTTGAATGACTGTAATCTTGACTTTGATTTCTGTGAGCATTGCATTTATGGAAAACAAAACCACGTTCAGTTTTACTCTAGTTCTCATAAAACTTGTGGTGTTTTGGATCTTATCCATTCTGATGTGTTTGGTCCAGTAGATGTCTCTTCGATTGGAAAATCCACATATTATGTTTCATTTATTGATGATTTTAGTAGAAGGACATGGGTATATTTTCTAAAGAGTAAATCTGAAGTTTTTAGTCGTTTTAAAGAATTTAAAACAATGGTTGAGTTGCAGACTGGAAAGAAAATAAAATGTTTGAGAACTGATAATGGCGGTGAGTTTTGCTCTAATGATTTTGATAGATTCTGTAAAGACTGTGGAATTAACAGGCAGAAGACAACTCCGTATTCTCCACAGCAGAATGGAGTTGCAGAAAGAATGAACAGGACACTGATGGAAAAGGCTAGGAGTATGTTGAGTGGTGCTGGTCTCGAACAAAAGTTTTGGGCTGAAGCTGTTGCCACTGCTTGCTACCTGATTAACAGGTCTCCTACATCAGCTCTTGTTGATAAAATGCCTATGGAAGCATGGTCAGGTCACAAGCCTTCATTGAGACATCTTAGAGTTTTTGGTTGCGAGGCATATGCACATGTGCCAAAGGAGAAGCGAACAAAGTTGGAGAACAAGGCTGTGAAATGTATCTTCATCGGGTATAGTTATGGTGTGAAAGGATACAAGCTTTGGGACCCTGTTGCACAAAAGGTAATTCACAGTAGAAGTGTTATTTTTAGAGAAATTAAGTCTCCTTCTGTTACATTGCAGCCAGAACAGACTAAAAAAGAAGATGTGATTCAACTTCCTTCTACACCTGAAAGAGTTGAATCGAGACCCCTAGATAGGCAAGAATTTGAGGAGAGCTCGTCTAGCTCTGAATCTTCAGAAGAGGAGGAAGAACCTCCAACTCAGCTTGTTCGAAGGTCTACAAGACATAGACAACCACCTGAAAGGTATTCACCTGATGATTGGAGATGTATTTTTGCTCTGAATACTAGTGTGGATGAACCGAAATCTGTAGAAGAGGCATTAGGTATGAATGATGCAGAATCCTGGAAGATTGCTATGGAGGAAGAAATGGCAGCTTTGAAAAAGAATGATACATGGGATCTTGTACCATTGCCTGAAGGACGAAAACCTGTTGGTTGTAAATGGGTGTTCAAGAAAAAGATTGGTTCAGATGGAAGCATTGAGAAGTATAAAGCAAGGTTGGTTGCAAAAGGCTACTCTCAGGTTGAGGGTGTTGATTACGGTGAGATATTTTCTCCTGTTGCAAAAATGACGTCCATTAGATTTTTGCTTTCTATTGCTACTGCTTATGATTTAGAGGTTGAGCAAATGGATGTGAAAACTGCTTTCCTTCATGGTGATTTGGAGGAAGATATTTATATGACACAGCCAGAGCATTATGTGGTGAAAGGCAAAAGTAATTCGGTCTGTAAATTGAAGAAATCTTTGTATGGCCTCAAACAAAGTCCTAGGATGTGGTACCAGAAATTTGATACATATGTGTTGAGTTTGGGATTTGAACGTTCTAAATCAGATCACTGTGTTTATTATAAATCTTATGGTGATCATTTCTTATTCATTGCATTGTATGTTGATGATATGTTATTCATTGGTAAAGGGAAAGGTATGATTTCAGAACTGAAGTCTCAGCTCGCTGCTAAATTTGAAATGAAAGATCTTGGTGCAGCAAAGCACATTCTTGGGATGGAAATTAGAAGAGATAGGGTGAACAGAAAGCTATGGCTAGGCCAGAGTAAGTATGTGAATTCAGTGTTACAGAGGTTCAACATGCAGAATTGTAGACCATTGAGTGTTCCTTTTACAGTTGGAATGAAACTATCTGTTTCAGATTGTCCTACATCCCCATTGGAGATGGAAGACATGAGCAGAGTGCCTTACCAGAGTGCGGTTGGAAGCTTGATGTATGCTATGGTCTGTACTAGACCAGATATTGCCCAAGCAGTGGGAGTACTTTCTAGATATATGTCTAATCCTGGTAGAGTTCATTGGGATGCAGTCAAAAGAGTCTTCAGATATTTGAAGGGTACTTCAGAGTATTCTTTGTGTTATCATGGTAATTCAGTTGGAGACATGACTTCCCTTGATATCCATGGTTATGTAGATTCAGATTGGGTAGGTGATATTGATAGCAGAAGATCCACCAGTGCTTATGTGTTTACTTTGTTTGGTGGTGCAATTAGTTGGATGAGTAAGCGACAGGCTGTGGTTGCTTTATCCACTACTGAAGCAGAGTATATGGCAGCTACTCATGCTTGTAAAGAGGCCATTTGGCTTAAGAGACTGTGTTCGGATATTGGAATAAAACAAGGTACAGTGATAGTTTACTGTGACAGTCAGAGTGCAATTAGCCTAGCTAAGAACCCGACATTTCATGCCCGGACCAAACATATTGATGTTCAGTATCATTTTGTTAGAGATATGGTCGAAGATGGTAGGGTGAAGCTGGTTAAGGTGGACACTTTGATGAATGTTGCAGATGCTTTAACTAAGGCTGTGAGCACAGAGAAGTTCAGATGGTGTTCAGAGTCTATGGGCCTTATGGCCCCTAGCAATTGATTCATTGTGTTGACATTCCCTTCCGCTCATGCAAGGTGTTCGACAAGTGGGAGATTTGTTGGGAAAAATGGTGTCTCAACCTTGCATTTATGTGAGGTTACTATTTATAGTAAGTTTTCATTTGAGCACGAAATGGTGCGAAACTCTCCCTGAAGCTTCTGGTTGGCTAGATAAGCATTCCGGTAAAGTTTCGTCGCAAGGTCACAGCTAGTTTTGAAGATATTAAAGTTTTCGTCTTGGAGGGGTGCAATAAAATGTTTAAACTTAATTTTGGGGACTTTAGAGGCTCCGAAACGCCCTGAAAAGTTGCCGTAACCGGCGAAGCGGGTTACGAGGTGATAGAGCACTTCGCGAGCTTTCCGACGCTTCAAACGGTTCGTCAATCGGACACCCGGTTCTCAAGTTATGGCCTCCGGAAGTTTGTACTCCTGAAATAGGAAAAATAATTTGTATCGGATACATAAATGAACTGTAAAAGGGAGCGACACGTGTTGATGTGTGCTTTAACATGTCATAGAAGGGAGATAAGGTCGGCTACACCTTATTGGGTGGTTTTAGCCCATGGTTTTGTAATACCGTTTGACGGTTTCTTGTATTGTATCTCCTATTTATGAGGTGTGTGAGATAGAGGTTGTGTATAAGAGTCTCATGGCTATTGAGTTGCCTCTGAATCTCTGATTAGTGCTACTCCTGCGAAAAGCTTGCTCTGCAAGTATTTTGTAATCTGTTTTTGATTGCTGAATAAAATATTGAGCTGCTTTTGGAGGGTGGGGTTTTTCTCCCGAAAGGGTTTTCCCCACGTAAATCATTGTGTTGTGGTATGAATGTTATTATATCTATTTCTATTTTCTGTAATTGTTGTAACGATCTGAAAAAGTTTTGCATTACTCTCCTCTCAAGGTTAGTGTAGGAAGTTGTTTCCGCTACTTTACTTCCTTACAATAGGGACAAAAAGACATAGTATTTCTCAAAACTCAGTCATACTTGACCCAAGTAGTCTGAGTTAGGTTTGAAGAAGCTAACAACACTTGTTGGAGACTATGCTTTATGTTCCTTATTGGAAACAACAATATTATTTGCAACCTCCTAATATCCATGCACAGGTAGGATGTCACCAATCAAACCCTCGACCCTTGTTAATTTCCACACTCCCAGCACACAGATAACAAATATAGAACCATGCTCAGGTGTTTTGAACACGATCAACAAGAAGAAAAACCAGGCCTGCCAATAGTAGATTGTTCACACCTAGAAAGGGTGGTATTCACTCGAAACAAAGGGTCTTGATCATGCCTAGCAAATGGTTATGTCATGCCCAACAAATGTATTATTCACACCTAGCTAGATGTGTGTCTTACGCCTAGTAGAAAGTTTAATATGCCCAACAGAGAGAGTATACACACTGTTTGCAGAATAGGAAATCCAAATTGCACTTATTATTCGCAGACTTTAGCAAACTATGCATTCTAGCTTGTGCCCTTGTTGCTCCTATACATTTCCCTTATCTGTTTGAAATTGCTACATCACTCAATATCCGTGACTATGTTGTGGTAAGCCCTGCATGCTCAGATTTATATTTTTTCTGCAAGTGAAACATTCAATATCAAGTTTCACAGTGCTGATATTAAATTATTACCACTTCATCACGTTTTGCAATGTAAGACTAGTGCAGCCATGACCGGTGGATCCTCAAAGAGAATTGACCGACTCATGCAACAAGAGTAACACAATGGAAGAAACAATAAAAAATTGAAAGATTATAGAATCGGATCATATTATCAGCTTATAATCTTTAGTAACCAACCGGTTATCATCATACATTCATCATAGAACATTTAATATTCAACCGATTACATGCAGGCTAACATGCCAGATTACAATCCATCTGAAACTCTTAGAGTCATCTGGATCTCTAATCATAAATCTATAATCTCATGCTTATCAGTTGCCTACGAATGATCACATAAAACCATATATATACCCTCTGAAAATATCTAGGCCGGCCACAAAAGATTACATTTACCAAGATAGGAAAATAAAAAGTGTAAATAGGTCGGCCCTAAGAATGAAAAGAAATTCTTTGGAAAAGAACCACCAAGAAGTGCAGATCAATAGGAAGGTTGACCAAGGAATTAAGAACATTAAGAAAGATCCAAAATAGATCCACATGCCAAGAAACCGCTCTAGAAAAGAAGAAAACCAATCGGTAAGCCCAAAACTACTCTGACAACGAAGAAAACCAACTGGTAAGCCCAAAACTGCTATGGAACCTAGAAACAATAAAAACGGAAGCAATATCTTGTGGGAAAAGTGTTGGAATCCAAGAACATTGAGAGGGGGGGATGAATCAATATTCTACCGGAAAGCTCAATTTTAACCTTGTTAAAACATGCATACACCAACTGGTATACCTGTACATATAGAATTGAAAGAAGTAAAGAAACCAATAAGCCAATCACATAAATCAATACCATAATACATAGAATTATACATGGAAAATATCAAAGAGGAAAAACCACAGTGGGATTTTTGACCCACAATATCAATTCACTTGCCATATGAATAGATATTACAAAATATAGGGGCCTGTACTTGCAGGAAGGCTTACAGCCTAGAGCACACTCCTCAATCACAAAAGGAGCCTCATTGACTACATACAAATCCGGACTACAATCCAAAGAAATGATTGAATTGCAAAGCTAGCATCTTCTATGCATGAATACAGTTCTAATTTAAGCTCTGTATGTTCTAGTCTAAAACCCTTAACCCTTTACCAAAATACCCCTTTACATAAATATCCTCAACATACATAATCTCTCTCATATATTTTGCATCTCCTATAATATTTCCTTCAAGATACACATTCTCATACCATATCATATCATATCCTATCATATCATATTTCAAAAATGATCTAACCTACTAGCCTATATACCCTTTACAATTCATTATGCCTTATGTCAGCTTACAAAGATATTTACAATATGAATATACATGTCGGCTCAATAACATAAATACATGAATAACAGTAACAATTGCCGATGTCGGATCTCCAAATTATGTCGGCCTCCAATACCGATAACCTGATTCTAAACCATGTCAACATGTATTGCTGATAACCAAAGAATTCCTTCCAACCTGCCGATGCCAGTGAAGTGTCTATGAAGTGCTTGTCGGTACACAAATAAAACAAAATATGAAGCTGGAACAAGATACCATGTTGCCATAGTGAAACCAACCAATTGATAGATTTAATGATAGTCCCAAAGACACTGAGAGGGGGGGTGAATCAGTGTCTAACCGGTTAACACAATATTTAAACTTATTAATAACTTTGCAACCCAAAACAGTGAACCGGTAAATAAGAATTATTGCAATAAACAAAAATAATAGAGACACCATAGAAACACACCATAACACAAGGTATTTAATGAGGAAACCCGGTGTGGGAAAAACCTCAGTGGGATTTGTGACCCACAATATTTACTCACTGGCCAATGAATAAATACTACTTACAATGAGGGGCCTGCACATGTAGGGAGGCCAACAGCCTAGAGCTCACTGCTCAATAAAGAGTTACACTGTCTACAAAATATATTATTAAATCCAATATAATATATTGCTCAAAACAACATCTCTCATGCCAGGTTCAGTACCAGTTTAATATCAGTCAATAACCAAAACCTTCACTGTCAACTATATCACCTTATACAAAATTGCCTTATACTTCTCATCCACATTCTTTCATAAAATGACCTATAAGATCTCATACATATATGAGTCTTTTACAATATACCATGTCAGCTTTACAAAATATAATTACATTACAAAATAATTTATATAAACAAAAATTTATCCCATGTCGGCTGGGGTGCCGACATGCTTGTTGCTAATGTAATCTGAATGCCAGTGAAGTGCCTGCTGGTGCTGGTGTCTGGCGGTGTATGAAGTTTGTGATGCCAAACATGTAGAAACCAATTGTCGGTGACTTTCCAGTTGGTTGCCAGATGATTTCCATCAATGACAACATCAACTATTATCATAAGAGTGTAGAATTCCAACACCAATTGAGTGTCAATTGCCAACAAAAATAATCCAAATGGACTGAGAATCTAGATTTAAGTACAAGAACCAGCCTAGAAATTGAAAATATGATCTACAATGGAAAGCAAGCCACCATCAGAACATACCAATAACAACATAGAAATTGCACACAGAATTAAACAAGAACTAAACTGAAAGGAAATGTTTTTTGTTGATGCAAGATTTCTCAGAGACTGGGGATGCTCATGCATTAGATATCCCAGGTAGAAAGAGATGTTCCATGAGAGGCAACTCATGAACATCAAAAAGGATTCAGGATATAGATCCCATGTTCATTTCTGATCCATACATCTTCCTTATCTGCAAACCTTTTTCTTAGCTCCTCTGAAACTTCAACCAGATTCTCTAACTCCTGACTCTCTTTATTTCTCTTCCCTTGCTTCAGATCTACACATTATCTCTACTTACTTCTCTTTTTCTTCTACAAATCTGATTTTTTTCTTCCACAAGACTCCATTCGGTTCACTATCACATCCTTATTGCCATCCGGTTCCATATGTCTATTAGACTTACCTATGAGATCCTTCTGTAAATTCATGCCACTTTCCCATATAACCTCTACAACTGGTTTCTCAGTATTGCAACTTCTCTCAAGACTTGGATTCTTCACCTCCTTCTCCTTCAAGGAAGCCAATGTGAACTTCTTCCCATCCTTCTCAATAGTGATTAGGTTTTTTCTACAGTCATAAATAGATCCTCTATCAAACTACCAAGGTCTTCCCAACAAGACATGACAAGCACCCATAGATACAGCATCACACAAGACCTCAACCCTGAAAGGTCCAATATTAAAACTCACTAAACAATACTCCTTTACTTCTAACTTTTGATCATCTTGTAACCAACTTACCTTATAAGGATAGGGATGCCTAAGCCTCTTCAATCCAAGCTTCACTACCATCTCCTCAGATACCAAATTATTAGTACTTCCACTATCCATAATATCCTTGCAACACTTACCACCTAATTTGCACACAGTTTGGAAAAGACTCCTTCTCTGAGTAGGTTCAATATCTTCACTGCTCTGCTCCATCATGACTCTTCTGAACATAAGGGATTCTCCTTTCTCTAGTGCACAGTCAGTTATGCTAGCTTTATCTTCTTGATCCTCATTTGCCACACAACTTCTTGCCATTCCATGCTTACATTCATAAAATCTATGTCCAGTTTCTCCACACTTCAAACATTTGCCAGTAAATTTTTTGTTGCTACTGCCACTACCTTTTCTCTATGTTTTCTAACCCGATTCTTTATTCTATGTAGATTTTGATTCATCTTAAACATTTTTCTTCTCTATAATCATCTGCCCCTTGAATCTCTCATTCCCTCTAGGGTTATTCTTTTGTCTTCTTCCCACCTTCTCCTCAACCTTAAAAAAATATTGGTAAGCTTGTTCAATTGTGGAAATCCTCAACATACTCATGTCATCCTGAATGTTAAATGCAAGTCCATTTATGTATGTCACCACCTTCTCTCTATCCATATCTCTATGCCCAGATCTAATTATTACCTTGTAGAATTCCTTAGTATACTCTTTCACACTCATGTTTCTCTATTTCAGGTTCTGCAACTTCTTGAATAATTCCAACTCACAGTCTCCCAATATGAACTTGGCCTTTAATCTTGCAACCATCTATCTCCACCAGGTGATCTTCATTTCACCATTCTCCACTCTGTCTCTCTGCAATTATTTCCACCATAAGGCAACACGCCCTTTCAACTTAGTCTGTGCCAACTGGACTCTATGCAGGTCCTTGACATCCTCAAACTCAAAGTAATCCTGCAACTCTTTGATCCAATCAATCAGATCCTCTGGGTTTAGTATTCCAAAAAAATTTGAAACCTCCAATTTATGAACTTTACTTTCTTGCACCATTGCTCTCAGAAATATTTCCTCTCTTCCATTTTTCGGTCCTTCAGCCTCTTCCACCTCAATCTCTTCTCTAACTTCTTCATATTCATCCTTAGACTCTGGATTCCTCCACAAACCAGCCAACACATTCCGGATCTTGTTCCTCATCTCATTCTTGAAATCCTCCATCATTTGCTCTACCCTCCCAGGGTTCATCCTTCTAGATGACATCTCCTCTTCTGCTCTAGTGAACTACCTCAACTCAATAATCTAACTACCGATTTCAATTGCCTCACACTCGGCGATCTATTGAACACACTTGTAGCTTGCCTCCACTCGATGATCTGTTCACCCAAAGGAATGATTCAATGTTCACAACTAGCTCTTCCACTAACTAGTTCATAACCCACTTTTGTTACCACTTGGTGTATCCATGACTGGTGGATCCTGAAAGAGAATTGACTAACTCATGCAACAAGAGTAACACAATAGAAGCAATAATAAAACATTGAAAGATTATAAAATTAGATCATATTATCATCTCATAACCTCTGACAATCAATCAATTATCATCATGCATTCATCATACAACATCTCATATTCAACCGGTTGCATACAGGCTAACATGCTAGATTACAATCCATTTGAAACTCTTAGAGTCATCCAAATCTCTAATCATAAATCTAGAATCTCATACTTATTGACAACCTATGAATGATCACATTAAACTATATATATACCCTCTAGAATATATCTGAGTCAACCAAAAAGATTACATTTACCAAGATAGGAAAATGAAACATGTAAATAGGTTGGCCCTAAGAATGAAAGAAAATTCTCTAGAAAAGAACCACCAAGAAGTGCAGATCAATAGGAAGGTCGACAAAGGACTTAGGAACATTAAGAAAGACTCAAAATAGATCCACACTCCAAGAAACCACTCTAGAAAAGAAGAAAACCAACTGGTAGGCCCAAAACGGCTCCAGAAAAGAAGCAAACCAACCAGTAAGCCCAAAACTGCTCCGGAACCCAGAAACAGTCAAACTGAAAGCAATATCTTGCCAGAAAAGAATCCAAATGGACTAAGAATCTAGACTTAAGCATAAGAGCTAGCCTAAAAATCAAAAATATGATCTGCAATAAAAAGCAAGCCACCACCAGAACATACCGGTAGGAACATAGAAAATGCACACAAAACTGAACAAGAACTAAACTGAAAGGAAATGTTTTTGGTTGATGCAAGACTGCTCATAGACCAGGGATGCTCCTGCATCAAAGATAATCCCACTTTGAAAAAATTGAACTCGTCCTTCAATGCCAAATTTAACTTAAAGATATTTCCCAAACATGGTCTGTCATAGTCAAGAGAAATGTCACACTTGAGGGATTTTGTCCCCAACTACCCAAAAATATTTCCAGAAAAAAAAACCCAAGAAAAACACAATATCCAAAATGTCTCCCTTCAACATTGAATGCTCATATTTAAGACTTTCTTTGGGCACACTTTCCAAGACACCATGAATGTCGGATAAATAACTTCTTTTTAAAATATCACTTCTCTCTTAAGTGAATAAAATATACCTTTTTCAAAATAAAGTGACTTTATACATAAATGTACTTTAATTTAATAGTTACTTTATTAATTTAAACTCCCTTTTTCCCCTAAAAATGCTTTTCAATAATATAATAATATATTGACACTTAAGGTCATTGTTTTACGTGCCCGAGATTTAAAACATTTCGCCCCGGTTCCAACGAGCTACAACACTAAGGTTGGAATTGAATATTTTAATTAAAGTTAAACAACCTTAGTAAAATAATTAAAATAACTCATTAATGCACCAAATATGTGAAAACTTGTTAGAACACATCAAAATCAAGTTTTGATCGCACTTGGGTGATCATAATGATGAATAATAGAAAACAAGGTAGATCGGGCGACTTGCTAAAAATCGACGGCTTATCCAAGATTCTTGGAGACCATTCTAAAGGCCATAAATCACTTCGAAAAGTGGCGTATAACTCCACCAAACCAACAAAGCTCATTAGAAACATCAGATTACTCATCTAAACAAGCTGACATGATCTGAAAGTGTCAGCTACTAAAGCTTGCTAGAGAACCTAAAAATATGGGACATTATAGTCCACCCTGCCCAAATATTTCTTGTCCTTAAGCAATTCCAATACAATCCCACAATCTTATGATTGATCTAATTGAAAATAAGAATAATCCCAGGGTCCCAAATTAGTCTAAGAAATATACAACACCAT
Organism: Cryptomeria japonica; assembly: GCF_030272615.1. Lineage (NCBI taxonomy): Eukaryota > Viridiplantae > Streptophyta > Pinopsida > Cupressales > Cupressaceae > Cryptomeria > Cryptomeria japonica. The sequence continues at coordinate 268,991,997 of NC_081408.1, forward strand.
CTACTAGAAGCATTGTCCTGCAAAGTGCCCCAATCAAAGATCTCTTGAAACCCTCCAACAAGAAGAGCAAAAACATATAGTGTAAACTCATTCATCTCCTCAAAAAAATGCTCTCCCAAAGAATCAAACTGTAAAGCCATAGGAATAGACTCCAAAATGTTGACATAGGCTCTCACACTCCTATCAACTATAGAGCTGCTAATCAAAGTGGATTTAGGTTTCAAAATTGAACTCATAATGGAACCACTATGTTGCCACTATGTTCCTTTGATCAAAACTGACAAACCTTCATCCTCAAACTTCAATATCATCTCCTAGTTTTCCATCAACTAATTATCACCAAAATCAATACTAAAAAACCTGAGTGAACTGATATCTATCTCATGCAATATATCCTACCGAAGTGCCTCAGTGAGATCCATATCTGAAACCCCATTGCCTAACTCAATCCTGGGCAATAGGAAATGAAATCTGCTCCACCTCAAAGGATAACCCTCAACATATCTCAATATAATATCCCAAAAGTGATGTGAATTAATACCTGACTAGAAGTTGGTAATCATAGAGTCAACCTCAGAATCATATATAATGACAATGACATTCCGATCATAGACTGTGATTCCCTCATTGTCACCTAATCTCCAAGTGTCCCAAAAATAAACTCAAGAGCACCAACCAAACAAACTCACTGCAATCAACCAATCACCATCTAATGGTATGTATACTAACATTATGTGATGAATGTGGTGTCTAATGCTCTCACAAGTAGAGATGGAAGGTAACTATGCTATACCCAAGAAATCCCCCACAACTGTCTGCACAGATGACTGTAAGCGCTAAAAAAAGTTAGCATGCAAGACTAAAACAACAAACTGCAACATCAAATCAACAAGAAACCAAGTCCTAGCCAAAATTTCCTTCCAATCCACCTGCAACAATTGTAACGGTCTCCTATATATATTGAAATAGGTGGTAACAACAACATTACTACTACACTCTGAGTCACCGCCACAAGGATAAAATCTACTACATTGATGCTGCACTACTCTGTCATCCTCTAAAGTTTAATCAAACCAAATCTCAAACACTAGATTATGTGGGCAACTAGTTGGTGAGAACAGGGTGTGAGACTTGCCAAACTTGGTCTCATCACTTGTCATAAAAAACATGTCATACCATGATGGCCCCCAAAGCTCCATACTCAATTCACATTTCCCTGCCATCAGTGACATAGTCAAATCCTGTATATGTGAGATGATGGTAAAATGTTGAAGACACCTTAATATGCAGTTGAGATGAAACACTCATGTCTACCCCAATGAAATATCAGAGTGACAATGTGTAATCCCCTCCATGCTAGCAAAAATAGAAGATGACTCGCAACTGAATGCAAAAAGACCTACTCCATCAACATGAGAACCATCCAAACATCCTAGGATTCCTGAGCTTATGATCAAGTCCATAGTGTCCGAGTCATCAATAGTCCATTCCAACCATAGTGGTCTCCTTGAAATATGGATGACACCCAACATGGGTGCAAAAAAACAAATTCCAACTCCTATCAAGTTGTTGGTATAGATTATAACAACACCCAATAAACTAGATCCAAAATAAAGAAACATTTACCTCTACCACTCTAGGAAGGTAAGAACTCATCATTATCCCATCCCCTAACTCCAAATTGGCAATTCCAATCTCTCCTATACAATTCAATAGCCGCTTCCCTCAAAGTGTAACCTAACCAAATTCTGATCAACAACGTAGGACAACCATCAATCAATTAAAAATGAGGTAAAACCCATGAGGAAGGTGCTGGAAAACTGAAACAGACATGTTCCTCTCCAAAATGTAAACTGGAATCATCTAAAAAGGTGCTGAAGTCTTGTTGTATCATTTATTTCTTGTATATTTCCTCAATTGCCTCAATAATTTGTTTGATATCTAAGTTTCTCACATCATGCTCATGAATTACTGATGGACCAACAACGGTTTCCTCTATTTTGTGTAAGAAAGAGAGGGCCATGCTCAACTGTAAACAAAGTTCATCAATTTATTTCTCCTTCCTTCTCAAAGCATCTGAATAGATCTCAGCTAGGTTGAGAAGGTGATCATGATCTGAAAGAAGATGTAAATAGTTTTTCTTCATTGTTCCCATAACTTCTTTGACCTTTAGCATGTTGTATTCCAAGAAAAATGAGAGGGGGGGGGGGGTAATCAATTTTCTACGGTTGAAATCAATTTTAACCTTATTAACAAAGTAATTCAGTAATCGGTAACCATAAAAGAATATAATAGTAAGTAGAAATGACACCACCATAAGAACATACACCATAACACAAAGATTTATATATGGAAAACCCCAAAGAGGAAAAACCATGGTGGGATTGGTGACCCACAATATCTATCCACTGACCAAATGAATAAATATTAATAGGGGCTTGCACATTGATGTAGAGTGGATTGTGTCTCACCGGTTTGTGCTACCTTTTCTAGGTATCTTCTCCAAGCTACAAAAGAACCATCCAGTCATTCTACACCTCACACCCTCTAAGGGTTTGAAAGACTTACCCTCTATAACCTTCCCAAGGTCCTTAGGCTAGGATAAGCTCTTGTTGTTTTGTGAGTTCCATTTTCTTGGCTAGGAGACCTTGTTTTCCCACTCCCTTTCACTCTTAGCCTGAGAGTTCAACCCCTCTACCATAGGATCTTCATTCCACACACTAGACATATTAGGATGGATTATTTTGGAAGGATTCCCAACCCTATTCCTTTCTCAAGAGAACTTTCAGGATGGATGGTTTGGTGTTTTACAAATAAACTGCATTTTCAGGCCTAATTGGTTCTAGTAGCCTTGTCAAAGAGGTATTATACATTTACTGGTTACACTTCCTTAACAACCCTATGAAATCTTTTACATTCTAGACACTTTTTGGGTTTACATACAATATTGCAAAACTAGAGGTGGGTTTTGTCATTAACATATCTAACCATTACCGTTTTATCTAGGCCTAATTGCCCCTTTCTAGGCCTAAAAGTAGGGATTGGTCAAAGCTCCTTCACTGGTCTCATTGCCTGAGTGAATTATAGTTTGGGGTTTGTGCTTCCATGTGATAGTCCAATCCAGTCATACTTCACCTTCACCCACCAGATTCACCCAATTAGGGCCTGTTATCCATGATTCCTAATGCTTGCCAACTCAACATGCCAAGCTTAGGGTATGGTGGCAAATCTCTGATCTGGTTGCCCCTGTCTCAAAACCAAAAATAAAACATAGTATACAATGCAACCTAACATTCCACAAGTTTTTAGAGAGGAAATCCACCATGGAACGTTTGGTTGGAGCCATTTTGCTCTCAAAACCTTGGTTTTTAGGGCTCTTGGACCTGCCTGCAACAAAATAAAGTTTATTCACAAACTAAAACACTTCAAGACTCCAAATCAAAAAAAAAAAAAAGGTAAGACACTACTCTAGCAATTCATGACCCTGTTTTAGGATTCTCCATCCATACAGGTCGTACAAATTTGTAAAGAACAACAAAAACTCGGAAGAACACATAGAAATGGGAAACCAAAATTATTTATTTGCTTCAGATCTTCAACAATATTCAACAACAACTAATTATCATCAGTCTTTCCAAGCCTTATACTATCCATGGAGTAGTTAAAAATGCTCACAACTGATTGTGTCAACCAACTAACCGTTGGTGTCTAAAAATGTTGCAAAGTTGTTGTGAGCAACTTTTGCAACTTTTGCAATTTGTTATATAGGTGAGCGACTTTGCTCAAACCCAAACTTGGTCACTTTCAAATGATTCATATGACCTTAAAAACCTCAAAACAAAATCAACCAGCCTTAATTAACCCAAAAACAACATATCCTATTAAGTTCTCTACCTGGCACCCTTAAGAGCTCACATGCCAACATTGGCCAAACAAAGACTCTTAGGGCCCTTACAATCATTTGAGAACACACTCAATGGCCTCTTGGCCTTATTACAAACCTAAAAACATGAATCCAACATCCTAGAAACAAACTCAACAAAAATTGCTAAGTGCCCCTGCACCATACTCCCGGGGTAGGAAAAACTCAAGTCCCTTGAGTGGATAGGGCTTGAACAATGGTTCCATGCTATAGTATACCTCCTTTAGACATAAATGTAGCTTCAGATTCTGTGAGACCTATCCATTTAACTAGGTATTCTCTATAGACTCATTTCCTAGTTCTTTTAACAATCTTGGAATCTAGAATGCATTCCAATGTCACCGATTCGCTTGGAGGTAGGTCTTCTATCCAATCTACATCTTCAGTAGGCTCTTCTTTTTTTGTAGTTGAATGAGTTACATTATACTAGAACAAATCACATACATTAAAGATTGGTGATATACCAAAGTTTGGTAAGTGGACTTGTATCTGTATCTGGAATACACAACACTTCAATTAAGTCATTACATGTATGGTTAGACAGATATAAACATGAATAATAAAACCACAACAAATCGACCCATTGCCTTCTAGTAGATGCGAGTTTAGATTGCTCTCAGATTGGTAAGCTATCTAGTGACTAGACAACACCTAAACGAAGGATTTTTAAATCTATATGAACATGAATATGAGCTAAATGGATACAATATTTAAGCTAGATATGCAAGATTAATCTAACATGATTTAATCAATATATAAACATTTAAGCTAAATGATTTAAGCAATATGAAAGAACTAATATGCAATATCTCAATGCAAATTCTCAATGAACTTAGAGCAAAAAAAGCATAATAACAATATATTCTCCAAGATTTTTGAATGAGAGATGAGAGCCTGAATTTATAAAAAATTCAGAAAGAAACCAACGATTGAGATCAAATGATGATGAGCGGTCAAGATTTTCCAAGAGGAAGCCCAATCCGGGTGAATTGATGTGATTGGATGCTTTTCTCAGTTTTAAAGGAAATTGAACTAAAATTAAGATAAAATCAGGAAAACACTGATTTATTCTCTATATCATTCAATTTTAATATTTAATTTTTTTTAATTGCTTTCTTTGAGATTATTTATCAATTTTTAATTTGTTTTTCAAGATTATCTCCAATTGATTTCTTTTCTCAAATTTTAATTTTTTTTAAAAAAATTAATTCCTTTTTTTGATGATTTAATGGCAAATTGATTTATTTAATTAAATATGCAAAAGATATTTAATTAAAATAAAAAAGATAATTTTTAAAAAAGATTTACTTGGAATGATCAATTTATTTAATTAAACTGGTTGATTAATTTGCTATGTGACATTGATGATTTTAGAAATTAATTGTGTGCTCAAGATTTATTTAATTGCCTTTGGATAGGACCTTGGTGACGTTGTCAAGATTAGGGGCTCATGGTTTAGATGACCATTTCTAGGGTATTACATTTGCCCCTCTTTGAATTAATGTGCAAGCAGCACGTTGGTTCAAAGAAAATTTGATGTCTAGGAAATACCAGTTCTGAACTTGATTGATCACAAACGAGATGAAGAGCGAGGTATTCAACTTGTTTTGAAGCGATGAAACTGAACAGAGTTGATTAAATCAAAATTGATGTTGAGCTTGATTGAACTAGGACTGATGAAGAGCAAAGATACCAAACTTGAACTTGATTGATCAAGAAGCGGATCTTACTGATCTAGAACTTGATTGAACTAGACTCAGTGAGCGAAGAGAAAATTGATCTTGAACTTGATTGATCAAGATACGATGAGCGAAGATAAACTGTCCAACTTGATTTGAAGGAATGAAACTGAACACCTTCTTAGATTGAGTGTGATCAAAGATACTCTTTAAACCTTTTATTGAGTTTAAACGAATAATCAACTTGATGAAAAGCGATGAAACTGATTAATGTTAAGAGATTGATTCGATTCAGATGAAGCTTAGCTGCTTGACTTGTAACGAAGATTTGGAAATTTTATCGACATTAAAGATGTGAGGTCATAAGGTCATCAGTATGCCCCCTCGGGAGCGAAATCGAAAGATAGCGAGGGTACATGATTATAGGCAATTGTTAACGATGATAAGTTATTTGAGCACAAATGATTTAGAGGAATTTTTTGAAGATTTGGCATTGACTGAGAAATTGAGCACAAAGTTGATTTGTAGATTAAATTGAGATTCAGCGTTGATTACTGAGAAACTGAGTGCACATTGAAGAAAGAATTGAGCTTCTTGATGAAAAGCGCTAAGTGGTCCAAATTTTGGAAACTCACTAGCAAAATGATCTCTAATTTTGATTTCGATCCCGAAAATGGAATCAGGATGGGCAAATTAGCTAAGGATACAATTTTCATGTCCATTGGAGCAAGTCAAAAAATTAGGGTTTTGGCTATATATGGGGTAAAGGTGTCATTTTCAATTCATTTTAACCCTCCAAGTTTGAAATTTCAAAAATCCTTATACGAACAAAAATGTTGGTTCCCACACATGAGCATCGATTCGAGTGCTAGAGATGATATAATCAACCTCGGAACTATGAACCAGCGGTAAATGATCGATCTTATGCCTGTTAATCATTTCAAAATTGATTTTTTTTTTTAACTTTTTATGTTTTTGGCATGTTGAAGTTGGGCTTCATCGTTTTGTCGTGCGAGGTAGGATCCTGTCTCGTATGACAAACTAATAAAGTTTGTTTTATCATTTAGAGTCACTAGTTTTGTTGTTCTTCATACACCCTTCTGTCGTGCGAGAACCTTCAAAAGAGCCCATTTGTCGTTTGAAAAACATTGAGCATTTTTTAAGGTGTAAACTTGAAATTTTGATTTTGCAGTTGATGTAGTTATATTTGTATGATGTTTTGCTTCTCTTATATGTGAATTTGAAATGTTTCTTGATGATCTTTTGTTTGATTTTTGTAGGTTCTATTGCCCCATGTTTTATTCAGATGTGTATATCCACCTATGATGACATTAGTTTGTCAGTTATCAGATATAGACCAACAACATATTGATGTGTGTAGATTGACTCATCTTCTTGGGTTGCCTGATATCCATGTGAATCACGGTATGCTCACTACATTAGTTGAGAAGTTTCATTCAGAGCATAATATGTTTCATTTTCTAGTTGGGGAGATGACCATCACTCCTGAGGATGTATACAGGATTCTCCATATCCCTTTTGCTGGGGATAAGGTAGATTATGATTCAGCACAGTGTCCTGGCCTTCTAGCCCCAAGGCAGGTATTTCATGATGCGGACATTCTGACACAATTGATCAATTGGGATGAGATGATGACTAGATACAGTGAGGACTTTCCACTGGCTTGCATCTTGGCAGGTTTCATTGGTTGTTTTCTTATGCCAGACAAGGGACAACAGGGGTTTTTATGTGGATGGGGAAGGATGTTGGAGAGACTTGTTGAGCACCCCCAGAGATTAGGATGGGGTTCATGTATACTGGCACACATGTATTGGGAGATGCATTAGATCATCTACCAGGAGGAGAAGAGTATGGCTATCGGGGTGTTGATTTTATAAGTATGAGCGTGGGAGCATCTCCTAGTATGCAGACCGATTGTTGATGAGGCCAAAGATCCACAATAGCCCATTGTTTATAGATATGGTGGATATATTATGCAGCCCCATCTGGGCAAGACCGTTTATTGGAGATGAAAACTAGATGATCTTATAGTTGTCACTTGGAGACCTTACAGGGGTCTGGAGCCTTGGGATGATTAGAGAGCTGTGCAGAGAGACCTATTCATGACCTGACCTCTTATTGGTAGATCAACGCTAGTAGTTGAGCGGTTTGTTGTTACTCGAGTGATGAGGTAGTATGGTAGACCTCAGGTGATCTTGTAGGATTTTACTGCATATGCATGTTATGCAGATGAGGAGAGGTAGGGATGGGGATTGAGACTATCATACGCCTTGGGAATGCAGAAGCTGACTAGGTTATAGCAACTCAGATGGGATTATCTAGATGATATTGCAGATGCGGGGGTATTGCCCCATTACAGGGTTTGGCTCTAGCAACATCCATTCTCGAGATTTACGGATCTGGCTTAGCGGACACCTCGCATAGAGGAGGTAGAGGATGATGCCCCTGCGTAGGCATAGGGACATGGACAGAGGCAAGGACAGAGAGCTAAGGCTTCAAGGTGGGTAGGTGGTGATCTTGGCGTTAGTAGCAACAGGGTACCAACTAGTGGTAGGCAGCAGCAGAGAGGAGAGGGAGGATCCCTAGGGACTGTTGGAGTGAGGCTAAGCGAGGTGAAGGTAGTAGAGGGTATTGGAGAAGAGGAGAGATAAACCCTGAGACATGTTCGGTAGAGGTGAGAGGAGCAGGGGGGAGCCAGAGGCGATGGAGGAGGAGAGCCTGTGAGGGATCAGGGGGTTGATGCAGCACGGTCGATGAGAGCATGCCTGGTGGGTTTGCAGTCATAGCTAATAGTGGCACATACATAGCTGGCGAAGTGAGACCGACAACTAGTAGAGCTTAGAGTAGAGAGAGCTCATCAGTTAGCTGAGCTCAAAGTAGAGCGTGATCGTCAGGTAGCTGAGCTCACAGCTGAGTGTGATTGTCACCTGGTGGAGCTTAGGGTAGAGCATGATTGGTCAGGTTGCAGTGATGAGGGAAGAGCGAGATGCTCTTTAGTAGGAGGCTCTCCATTAGATGAGTCAAGTGGCCTATTATGTTGCAGCTTATAGCGTAGAAGTTCCAGTAGCGCAGTAGGTTGTACCGTATTCGCAGTATATGGCTCAATCAGAGGGAGCTCGGGCACCTAGGTAGGATCCGGGTCAGAAGGCTCCACCTCCTCCAACACATTATGATGAGGGAGAGGTAGAGAGCTAGATTTTTTATTTATTTTTAGCTCTGAGATTTTTGCTCCAATGGGAGTTTGTATATGTCAGTTGACATTATTTTGTACTTTGAGACTTGATCATTTTATATATGAGATCTTGATTTGACTTCATTGTACTTGTGTCGATCTATTTATGAGATGCTTTTCTAGATGCTTTATTTTATATGTATGCATATCTGTTTAGTATGGATGTATGTAATGCAAATGAATATGGATGTTTGTTTTTGTTTCTTTTCATATGCAAATAAAATGGATGAAAATGAGTAATGAGTAGTGCAAATTTTTATATTTTTCAATGCAATAAGATAAATGTAAATGAGTATAAAATCAAATGTATGGATCTATATAAGATGCTCATGTATGCATCTAACATCTCAATACACAAGTACTTGATCAGAGAAATGATGATGAAAAAGAGACCACTTAGCTGAGAAATGATGAATGCCTCACTCTCATTTAAAAGATAAAGAGATTATTGTTATCATGTCGAAATCACTCGAAATGCATAAAATTTAGAATGAATGCAACCTAAACCTAGTCACTGGATTTGGAAAGCTTAATTTTCATCACTGAGCATTTTTACAAACACAACAGGTAGAATAGAGTTCATTTCTTTTCATATGCAATATTAATTATCTTGTCCGCAATGACCCTTTTTTCGTTCATATCCTTGGATAGATTACACATGGACCTAGATTGAACAATAAAGAAATTTCCTCAAAACAAACAAAGAGATGATGCCAACCTCCCTGTAGCATACAAATAAGCGGAGTCGAGGTATGTGTGGTGATTTCACCTTGATGTGAAGGCACTTATCATAGACACCCAACTAATTAGATGTTTCCAGATCATCAGATTCACTCCTACAAGTAGAAAACAAAGAAAAGTATTATGTCCCCAATCCTTGGTCCTCTTAGTCAAGATAGACTTCTTCGAGTTACTCAGAGGGAATAATAAGCGAAAGCCAATGTAAAAGACAACACACAAAGAAAATTTCATGCATATCTCAAATAGTTTAGTGATTTTTTTCAGTAATGTTGTTTTGCTTGTTTACTCAATGATAAAACTCTTCAGTAGTCAAGAGATAGGTGACTGACTCAAAGTGGCCAACCAGGTCTCACTGACGTAAAGATGACTTGGTGGATACTGCTTAGGACATGTAAATTTATCAGTCGATTACCCTAAGACTAGGTTAGTGATCGGTTTCAAGCCATGAGGGTTCTATAAGAACCAGGTTGTCATGAAAGTGACTAAAAGATATGTGCAAGCGAAAACAAAGATGTAGGAAAGTGAAAATGTCAAAGTTGTGTTGATAGATGGAGTGCTTGAGTACAAGAGGTGCCTGTTTGCCAGGTTTTCACCTGCTTGGCAAAGATCTTCTATTTTTTTTTAAGTAGTTTTTTTTATTTTTAGGATTTCTTCAGGACTTTTTTTGATTTTTAGGATTTCTTCAAGACTTTTTCTGATTTTTAGGATTTCTTCAGGACTTTTTCTGATTTCTTTGGATTTTTTCAGGACCTTTTCTGATGTTTTGGATTTCTTCAGGACATTTTTTGATTTTTTTGGATTTCTTCAGGACTTTTTAGCTGCATAGGTTGCTGGAGCAAAGAATATTAAGGTGAAGAATTTCTTCAGGTGGATGGTGTTGATCGGTTCATAGAGTTGTTCTCCTTCCGATGTTGAGAGTTGATAGGCACTATAGCCAAATGTTGCAGTAATGATGTAGGGACCCAACTAGTTGGGTTCAAACTTCCCTTTGTTGTCTCGAAACTGTTGATTCCTAGGATTTTCTCTCAGAACAAGGTCACCAACCCGAAATTCTCATTGTCTAACCTTCTTGTTATATCCTCTAGACATTCTCTTTTGATACACTCTCAGATGATCAAACACCACTTGTCGACGTTCATCCAACAATTCGAGTTCTTACAATCAAGCTATTATGTAGGCTTCATCAGTAACAAGACCTTGCAAAGAAACTCTTAGAGATGGTATTTCCATTTCAGTAGGTAATACTTCTTTGGACCCATACACCAAAGAAAAAGGTGTAGCCCTAGTAGGTGTTTTGATACTTGTTCTATACTTGTTGCAGCTTATAGCGTAGTAGTTCTAGTAGTGCAACAGGTTGTACCATATTTGTAGTATATGGTTCAATTAGAGGGAGCTCAGGCACCTAGGCAGGATCTGGGTCAGAAGGATCCACCTCCTCCACCACCTAATGATGAGGGAGAGGTAGAGAGCTAGATTTTTAATTTATTTTTAGCTTTGAGATTTTTGCTCTGATGGGAGTTTGTATATGTAAGTTGACATTATTTTGTACCCTGAGACTTGATCATTTTATATACGAGATCTTGATTTGACTTCATTGTACTTGTCTCGATCGATTTATGAGATGCTTTTCTATATGCTTTATTCTATATGTATGCATATTTATTCAGTATGGATGTATGCAATGCAAATGAATATGGATGTTTGTTTTTGGTTCTTTTCATATGCAAATAAAATGGATGAAAATGAGTAATGAGTAGTGCAATTTTTTTTTAATTTTTCAATGCAATAAGATAAATGCAAATGAGTATAAAATGAAATGTATGGATATATATAAGATGCTCATGTATGCATCTAACATCTCAATACACAAGTAACCAATCAAAGAAATGATGATGAAAAAGAGACCACTTAGCTGAGAAATGATGAATGCCTTAGACTCTCATTTAAAAGATAAACAGATCATTGTTATCATGCTGAAATCACTCGAAATGCATAAAATTTAGAATGAATGCAACATAAACCTAGTCGTTGGATTTGGAATGCTTAATTTTCATTATTGAGCATTTTACAAACACAATAGGAAGAATAGAGTTCATTTCTTTGCATATGCAATATTAATTATCTTGTCCGCAATGACCATTTTTTTGTTCATATCCTTGGACAAATTAGGAATGGACCCGGATTGCACAATAAAGAAATTTCCTCAAAATAGACAAAGAAATGATGCCAACCTCCTTGTAGCATACAAATAAGCAGAGTCGAGGTATATGTGGCGATTTCACCTTAATGTGAAGACACTTATCACAAACACCCAACTAATTAGATGTTTCTAGATCATCAAATTCACTCCTACAAGCAGAAAAAAAAGAAAAGTATTATGTCCCCAATCCTTGGTCCTCTTAGTCAAGATAGACTTCCTCGAGTTACTTAGAGGGAATAATAAGTGAAATCCAATGTAAAAGACAACACACAAAGAAAATTTCATGCATATCTCAAACAGTTTAGTGATTATTTTTCAGTAATGTTATTTTGCTTGCTTACTCAATGATAAAACTCTTCAGTAGTCAAGAGATAGGTGACTATCTTGGAGTGGATGAACAGGTTTCACTGAGGTAAAGATGACTTGGTGGATACTGCTTAGGACATGTAAATTGATCAGTCGATTACCCTAAGACTAGGTCAGTGATCGGTTTCAAGCCATGAGGGTTCTAAAAGAACCAGGTTGTCACGAAAGTGACTAAAAGATACGCGCAAGCGAAAACAAAGATGTAGGAAAGTGAAAATGCCAACGTTGTGTTGATAGATGGAGTGCTTGACTACAAGAGGTGCTTGTTTGCTAGGTTTTCACCTGCTTGGCAAAGATCTTCTATTTTTTTTTAAGTACTTTTTTTTATTTTTAGGATTTCTTGAGGACTTTTTCTGATTTTTAGGATTTTTTAAGTACTTTTTTTTATTTTTAGGATTTCTTGAGGACTTTTTCTAATTTTTAGGATTTCTTCAGGACTTTTTCTGATTTTTTTGGATTTCTTCAGGACTTTTTCTAATTTTTTCGATTTCTTTAGGATGTTTTCTGATTTTTTTGGATTTCTTCAGGACTTTTTAGCTACATAGGTTGTTGGAGCAAAGAATATTTAGGTGAATAATTTTTTCAAGTGGATGGTGTTGATTGGTTCATGGAGTTGTTCTCCTTTCGATGTTGAGAGTTGATAGGCACTAGAGCCAAAGGTTGCAGTAATGATTTAGGGACCCAACTAGTTGGGTTCAAACTTCCCTTTGTTGTCTCGAAACTATTGATTCTTAGGATTTTCTCTCAAAACAAGGTCACCAAACTAAAATTCTCGTTGTCTAACCTTCTTGTTATATCCTATAGACATTCTCTTTTGATACACTCTTAGATGATCAAATGCCACTTGTTGACGTTCATCCAACAATTTGAGTTCTTGCAATCTAGCTATTTTGTAGTCTTCATCTGTAACAAGACCTTGCAAAGAAACTCTTAGAGACAGTATTTCCACTTCAATAGGTAATACTGCTTCAGACCCATACACCAAAGAAAAAGGTGTAGCCCCAATAGGTGTTTTGATACTTGTTCTATAAGCCCACAGGGCAGGATTGAGCTGTAGATGCCAATCCTTTCCAGATTTATTTACTATTCTATGTAAGATAGTCAACAGATTCTTGTTAGATGCTTCGGCTTGTCCATTACCTTGAGGGTAGTACACAGATAGCCAGTGTTGTTTTATTTTGAATTTTTCAAAGAGTTCATTTAGATCTTTGTTCTGGAATTGTCCTCCATTGTCAGTTATAATGGATGAAGGTATACCATACCAGTAGATGATATAATTAAGGATGAACAAAGCTACTTGTTTACCTATTGCTTTGATGAGAGGAACTGCTTCTACCCACTTAGTAAAGTACTCCGTGGTAGTTATGATAAACTTGTGTCCGTTAGATGATGTAGGATATATTTGGCCAATTAGATCAAATGCCCACTGTTGAAAGGGCCAATGTGTAACAAAGGGTATGAGATCCCTTGCTGGAGTGTGTATAAGGTTCCTATGTAGCTGACACTTTTCACAGGTTTTAGCAAATTTAATAGCTTCTTTCTCCATGTCTGGCCAGTAGTAGCTAGCCCTTAGTAGTTTTCGTGCTAAAGTTAGACCGTTCGAATGCGATCGACAAACACCTTCATGAACCTCAGATAATTCGCGTTGGGACTCAGTTTCTAGGCATCTAAAAAAATTACTACCTAAACCTCGCCTAAATAGGTTGTTAGCAATGATGACATATCATGACGCATTTTGGATTAGGTTTCTTTTTTCATTTCAGGAAAGATTAGCAGGGACAACTTGGTCACGCAGGTAAGAGTAAATGTGGCTATAGCGAGATGAATCATGTCTAATAATAGAACAGACCATCTAGGACTTGAGAGAGTCATAAGAAGGATAATGTAACTCTTCCACCAGGAATTCAAAGCAAAAATTAGATTCCTGTAGCTATGGTATAGATGCCAAGGTGGCCATTGCATCCGCTGCTCTGTTTGTTGATCTGGGGATCTGCTGAAATGATACAAAGGTAAAGTATTTCTTGAGATCATCCACCATTCTCTTATAAGGCATCAGTTTCTCATCTCTTGTTTGATATAGATCATTGATTTGGTTGATAATGAGTTGAGAATCCCCATAGATGTGTAATTCAACAATCTTCCACTCGATGGCTAGCTTGATCCCGTTTACCAAAGCTTCATATTTTGCAATGTTGTTTGTGCAAGGGAAGAGAATCTTGTAAGATTTTGGGATTGAATATTTTTGAGGAGTAATAAAAAGTATTCTAGCACCAGAACCATGTTGAGTGAAAGACCCATCAAAGAACATATTCCATGATTGTTGAGTAAGGTGCATAATTGATTCATCTAGAAATTCTATATGCAGAGGTTGACTGTCTTCAAGTGGAGCATCAACAAGTTGGTCTTTAATAACCTATCCTTTGATGGCTTTACGTTCCACATATTCAATATCAAATTCCCTAAGAAGCATGACCCATTTAGCCAGTCTTCCTGTAAGCATTGTTTTACTGAGAAGATATTTGAGTGGATCAATCTTAGCCACCAGCTTAATAGAGTGTGCTAACATGTAGTGTCTTAATTTATGTGATGCAAAGACTAATGCCAAACAGGCCTTTTCTATGATTATATAGTTCATTTCATAAGACACCAATGTTCTATTGATATAATATATGGCTCTTTCCTTTTTATTCTCATCCTATTGTGCCAAAAGTGCCCCCAGTGAAGTATCTATAGCTGATATGTATAGAATCAATGGTTTACCTTGAATCGGTGGCATCAATATGGGTGGATTAGAAAGGTAATCTTTGATTTGTTTGAGATGTTGTTCACAATATTTATCCTAGTTGTATTGAACTCCTTTCCTTCATAGCTTTGTGAAGGGTTGAGCTTTTTCTACTAGCTGAGATATAAGGTGCCTTATTAATTGAAGACGTCCTTGTAAACTTCTCATTTGATTGATATTCTTGGACAGAGGCATTTCAATTATAGCTTGGACCTTTTTTGGGTCAACCTTAATTCCTTTCTTTGAAATTATGTAACCAAGCAATTTTCCTGATGTTATTCTGAATGCACACTTCATAGGATTTAGCTGGAGCTTGAACCTTTCCATTCTATCCAGTATGAGGCCTATCTCTTGAATATGCATAGATATCTTCATGGTTTTTACTAGGGTGTCATCAACATAATCTTCCATGTTTTTATGGATCATATCATGGAAGATAGTGGTTATTTCTCTTTGATAAGTTGCTCCTGCATTCTTTAGCCCAAATGACATGACATTCTAGCAAAAGGTTCCCCATGCAAATGTGAAGGCTATCTTTTCTTGATCCTCAAGTGCTAGCTTGATCTGATTGTAACCAGAGAATCCATCCATTAATAAATACATCTCATATCCAACAGTCATATCTATTATCATATCAATGTTGGGAAATGGAAAATCATCTTTCGGACATGCTTTGTTGAGATCCTTGAAGTCTGTGCAAACTCTAATAGATTTGTCTACCTTTGATACAGGTATTATGTTTGATATCCATTCTGCATAGTCTATAGCTCTGATAAATCCAACTTTTAGTAATTTTTCTAGCTCAGCCTTGACTAGCAGTGCCACATGAGGATGCATCTTACAAATTTTTTTCTTGACTGGTTTAACTCCTGGTGTAATAGAGAGATGATGCATGATGAGATCAGGATCTAGTCCTGGCATATCAAAGTATGTCCATGCAAAGTTGATCTTCTTTTTCTGAAAAGAGGTTGCTAAAATATTTTAACTCTTCTGTTGATAGTGATTGAGCTAAATGAATGATATGTGGCATTTCTTGACTTCCAATATTGACTGTTTGAGTTGGTTCAATCAATATTGAAGACCTTTCTTGGAAGTGACTTGGCAGCATATCAAGTATCTCACCTTCAGGTGCCTCAGAGAGGTTTTCACCTTTAGGTACATCTTTTATTTTCATTATTTTTGATTCTGACACCGCCACAATTTGGTTTTCACCATCATATCTCTTATTTTTCTTTTTTTATTTTATTTTTGTGACTGAGATACTTGATGTCTATTTTAGTCATTTTCTCGCTTTGCTCACTGGTGGAAGAGTTCATTGGTTCTACTGCATTGAGATAACAGGATAGTGTGTAGTCATTGGCAAAGGTGGATATATTCAAAGGTTGGTTATTAAGAGTACAGTCAATCAGTTCAAGATGTATCAAAGATAAAGTTTGAACAGGTTCAAGGGAGTTCACAGTACTATCATCATGACTTCAGATCAACCAGTCGAGATCCAGAAGACTACCTTGCGTACGTGCCTCGAGACCAGGAATATTTACGACACGATTATCAAATTTTATGTTAGTATTTATTGGACCTAACCCAACCGACCTACTTCTAGCATCATCCCTTACTTCAAACTAGACTACATACCATGGTGTGACAGTAACGGGGTCAGCAGACATAATCTCAACATTTATGACAGAGTAGTCATCATGTGTTGTTGAATAGTTGTTGTTATAAATAGAGCTTCTGTCTGAGTTATCAAAGTCATAAGATGAAGTTTATGACTCATCTTCAAGTAGTTTAGTAAAATAATATATAGTATCAATACCTACATCTTTGATGTTGCAAGTTCCTTCATGATTTGGTTCGTTGATCACTTGTATTTGACACACTCATGGACATAACCTTGATGGTTCTGTGAATGCCTGTCGTCTGTTCCATTCAACTTCCTCTGGACTGATGATTGGTCCTTCTTCTGTAGCTTCTAATTCTTCTTTGGTAGTTCTATACCTAATTTGTCCTATCTCATTAGAGGGAGAGTTAGTAGGTGAAGAAATTTCTTGTGTCCTTTCTTCCTCTAGCTATTGTTCATAGTCTTCTTGTCTTTTTAGTCTGATTTATTCTATTTCCTTTTGCATTTTTAAGCGTATCATCTCTTGTGCATCATCTGCGATATCACTAGATTCTTTAGGGGTTTCTATCCTAGATGTATGTGAGAGATGCTCTGGACCCCATTCATATTCTTTTGAATCAGTTTCTGAATCATCTACTTCTTGTCTGCCAGTATAAGTGACCGGAATGTTCAGTGGTGCAAACAATTCTCTGATTCTGTATACTTCTTCTCTCATATCCTCTGGGACTTCTACTTCTTGTAGTGTTATAGCTGATATAATTGGAACTTGATTACCATCTTCTTCCTCTCTTTGGATTGGCGATTCTTCTTTTTCATTGTCACACTCTTCCTGAGTTTGTCGAGTATTAGTTTTGTGTGATGTTGAAGGTAGTACCTTTTTCCTCCACTTAGGTTGATGGTGAGGAGTATGTTTCTGATCTGATGACTTTCTTGGATCATATCCCAGTCCAAGTTTATCATTTGCAGACTTAGTTTGTAACTAAATAGGTTCAACAATACCTTCTTGATGCTTGCTTAGAGGACTGGTACCTGAATATCCCATGTGTTGAAGCATCTTATTGCCTGGACCATATTGTGTCGGCAAAATCTCACAATGTCGTATTTCTTTGTTTGCACTATCTTTTTTGAAAATCCATTTGAGAGTAGCATCCTCTTCTATTTCATCTGTAAGGGAAGTAGAGGACTGTATAAAGAGACCATCATAAATGACTTTTGGAGTTGAAATTTGTGGCTTCATAACCTCTGATGGTTTTCCTGACTATCTTGGTGATGGAGGAAGAGACATTAGTGAGAGTACATGCTCTATCTTGTAGCCATCCATGCCAGTGTTTGTGATTTTCAATTTATTCTCTAAATCTTTCAGCAAAGATTTTGAACTTTCAGCTATAGAGGCTGCTCTATTATGAGGAACAAAAACATCAACACTCTGCGTTAATGCATTGCAGGTATAGCTTGTATCAGCAGGAATATTGACTTCAACTCCATTATAAGGAAATTTCGAGCACTGATGATACATAGATGGTACTTCTTTCATTTCGTGAATCCATGGCCTGCCTAGTAAGATGTTGTATGAAAGAGGAAGGTCAAGGACTTGAAAGATGACATCTCTTTCCACAGGTCCTACCCTAATTGGTAATAGTACTAGGCCTTTAGAGTTTCTTTCTTCTTTATCATAAGCTTTGATTTTTATTTTCTTTGTTGGGTCAATAACATTTTTAGAAAATCCCAACTGCATCAGTAGATTGTAGGTACAGATATTCAACCCAGCGCCTCCATCTATCAAAACACGTTTAACTCGGTGTTTATGGATCATAGCTTCGATGTTTAATGGCTAGTTATGCGGGTGACTTAGTGAGTTATCATCTTCTTCAGAGAAAGTGAGGTAATGAGGCAAAGTCAGGTGACCCACCATAGATTGAAACCGATCTACATCTAAATCTTTAGGGACACTAGTGGTGAGAAAAGCCTTGTCCAAGATCTCTCTATGAGAAGAAGAGATCTTAAGCAGTTCCAAAATGGAGATTTGATCATTAGTTCTTTTCAATTGTTTGACAATACTATAAACATGAGAGGATGATGAAGCTAGCTGTTTTGATTTGGCCGTGATTGTGTTTGTTTGTCTATTTGAAGGAGTTGGTAGGTTTGATGTTGTTTGAGCGAATGTTGAGGAACTAGCTCCTTAGAGGGTAACCTTCTTTTGAGTGTGGGTCACAACATTAGTAGTTTGTGCTTGATTTTGTTTATCTTTGATTATGGTCACATTTCAATATTCAAGTTGGGAAGATTCGATCATGTTGATCACGTTGACGTTGTTAGTGTAGGTATAATTGACTCTAGCACCTCCCTTGGATTTTGAGGAATCTCCTTGTTCATAAGTCAGTAAGGGATCTTTAAAGGCCTTATGATCAGCATTAGTCCTGTGATTTATAACAATGATTTTTCCAGCATCGATGAGATCTTGAATTTCATGTCGGAGTTTCATGTAGTTGTTTGTGTTATGTCCCTTGTTCCGATGGTAGTCATAGTATTCGTTTTCTCTCCACCATTTGGGTTTAATTTGTGGATCATATGGTCTAGAATTGTCTGGCAATGTTATCAGATCATTTGCCAATAAAGTTTTAAAATTTGATTCATATGATTCATCTAGAGGAGTAAAATCACGCTTAGGCTTTGAAAGCCAAGGTTTCTCTTTAAACCATTCTCTTGATTTTTTTGGCAGATTTTCTATTGCAGTTTCCGCTGCCTTGAGTGCTTGCATGCCACTAGCCAAGTTAAATATTGTGGATTTTGTTTTTTCTTTAACAGTGTCTACCACTCCATTATTAACAACATTTATTTGGTTATCTTTGTCATATTTCTAGTATTTGTTCTTTTCTATAGAACTAGAACCTTGCGATGTTTACTTCCAAAGTGATATATCTCCCTTTTTTATAAGCACATCTTCCATTCTGAGGGCATTATCTACCATTTTGTTGAATGAAGGATGTACTTTCATTTGGATGCTATAATTCAATTCAAGGATTAAGTTGTTGACAAAGATATCCATTTTCTCAAAATCTGGAATAGTCTGTGAATATCTAGAGAACATCTTTCTCCATCGTTGGAGAAAGGTGAGAAAAGGCTCTCCTATATTTTGTTTGGTATTACAAAGCTCTATCATAATGATTGGGTGATGAATGTTATAGGACTATTGTTGTAGAAATAGTTGGATTAATTGTTCAAAATTTTTTATTCCCATAGGTAGACTTGAGAACCATTCCATAACATGCCCCCTAAACTTCTCGGGAAAAGGCGCATGAAATACGTTTGGTCATGCATGAACTCCATACATAAAGCACAAAATTATTTGATATGATCTTGAGGATCTATATTCCCATCATATTTGTCAAACTTAAGCATTTCTACGTTTGAGGGAAATGGAGGCATGTAAAATTTTTTGTCAAATGGGAATGGGCATATTGTGTCCACAGAATATTGTTTTGGTGATTTATCCTTGTTTTTCAGTTGTGTGATCTCAGCTCGCAATGCTTGTAATTGTTTGTTTAGCATTCCCAATGGTGTCTCTTCCTCTTTAGTGACGAGGGTCTCCACATCATAATGAGTAGGAAGCTTAGCGCCTTGTTTTGCTATTTCTAGAAAATAGTCTTCTTTTTCTCTAGCCATGATAACCTTCATCATTTTTCTGAAATCTTTATCTTTTGACAATTATGAATATATTTTTCTAGAGGTTCAGAGGCTTTAGATTGACTTGATGAGGAATCACTGTTGGTATCATGGATACTGATGTCATCATAAGTTTTGTGTTTAGTAGCTTGTTTTTCCTGCCTTTCTCCAAACATGGTGGGAGATAGGGGCTGACCAAAGATTGGTAGATCATAAACTGGTATTTGTGACGATGACAATCTATTTGGGATGAGGTTTTCTACAAAGAATGGATTGTCATTTGATGAAAAGGATGTTCCTTTTCCTTTGTCTATTTTGATGTGAGAACTTCTAGTTTGAATGGTTGTTACAACCAACGGGACCTAGAGCTAGGTGTGTTGCAGAAGTCAAGATAAAATTGTAGCTAGTTGTTCATTTAACGTAGTGATTGAGTGAAGTAACTAAGATCTGGTCTGGTTTCAGGAATGATCTATCCTATGTAAGACGTTATCTAAGTTAACTTAGGTTTGATAAGATGTTGATTTAACTAGCTTGGAGATGATCAACAAAATCATGCAACACAATGACAGGGGTACACTATCAAGGTTGTTTATGCTCAGAATTATAATGTCTAGTTTTATGCTCACTGTACTCTTTTAGGAAAGTTTGACTATTTTGGACTAACAAAATCAGAGATTCATATGATAAGTTTTACAGGACCAGACAACAGTGTAATAGCTTTAGGAAAATGACAATACTGTTTTGTACGAGTTGATGCCTAAGACCATACGACAGATGGGTATGCCTGAAATGACAAACTATTTAGTGCAATGGTTTATTGTACGACACAAGATTCAAGATGAAATGACAATTCTCAGAACCAGATGACAGACAATCAAGGCTTGTCTGACACAAGATGGAGGCTTAAACGACAGACTGTTAGGATTGATGGAATATCATACGACACAAAAAATGAAACAAGATGATAAATTAGAAGACCTGTAGGACTGTGTCTGGACAAAGATTAAATTCTGAGTTTTCAATGACTGAGGATGACCAGTATTGAGGTGGACTGAGTTTTCACTGACTGATGAGGACTAGTTTTTGACACTAACAGAGTTTATCACTGAGTTATTTAGTATTGTTTGATCTGTTTTCTCTAATTTCAGTATTTCAGTTTTAGTTTTGAGGGATGAAAACACAAAAAACACGTAATACAAATAATAACTCCAATCACGACATGCAAACCCTATGGAAGTTGGCTTAGAGAAGAAAACCTTTGCTTGCTGACTTAGGTACACACCCAATAGCTAATCAGAATATAGCCGCTGAGTCTCACGCAATGGATTCTCAATGTTGTATTAGCCGGCTCCAAACGCTAATGGGGACACGAAATGGCAAGTGTCTTGGGAGAGTTACTATATCTCTTCCACAAAGATTATCAACCTTTCAGAGGTGAATCGGGTAGCTTCTAATTTGAATTGGTATAGAGGAGAGCTATTCCTAAGCACTGTTGTTGACTTGATTTTCATCAAATCACGTTTGTTTTATAGTGGGTTGGAGTACTTGGTGTTTAGCCATTCCCACTTGGGTCATTCCCCTCTCATCGACCGTAATGGCTATAGAGTTATTAGCTCCTCGGGAAGGTAGGCCCACTAAAGATATACAAATCTCAAACTTAAAGAAAATACCTCAAGGGCCTGGATTTCTGATTGTCTATAAAACCAAGAGCATACTCTCCTACCTCTTAGAATTTTCTTAAAACACGAAATACAGATTTGTTCTTTAACCAGATAGCAATTTAGGTGCCTAAAAATGAATTTAAACAATACACGATGTTTGGTTGATTCTCTTTAGGCAACCTGCAAAAACAACGCATCAGTAGTCATGTTGTCTTTTTGTTCATTGACAGTCGTATGTTTGGTTGTTAAATTCTTTGACAAACGTTCTGCAAGAAACTAGTTAAGCTGTGAAAAATCTCAGGTAGACAAAAGACAATTCAGGGTTAGCGTAAGTGTAATCAAAATTGAACAGAAAACCTGAAGAATGAAACTTTTTTTAACCCAACAAAATACAAAATCGTACGACAATTCTCATAGAAGAAAATGACAAAAGCATTTTCTCATACGAGTTAGAACTAAGCATAAAACGACAAAGTACAAAATCAGATATTAAGAGCAAAAATTCATATGAGCCCATTTTCTAATTCATACGATAAAACAAAGACCTTGGCAGAATGTCGTACGATGCAGGATATACACTCGTACGATATTTCATAGAGGTTGTACAGATGAAACCTGCAGGATAAAAAAAAGTGATTTTGAGGCTGAAGTATTTGAATTCCATGCCCCACGGTGGGCGCCAAAAATGTGTGTGTGAAAAGTGGACCTGTATCTGTATCTGGAATACACAACACTTCAATTAAGTCACTACATGTATGGTTAGACATATATAAACATGAATAATAAAACCATAACAAATCGACCCGTTGCCTTCTAGTAGATGCAAGTTTAGATTGCTCTGAGATTCCTAAGCAATCCAGTGACTAGACAACACCTAAACGAAAGATTTTTAAATCTATATGAGCATGAATATGAGCTAAATGGATACAAGATTTAAGCTAGATATGCAAGATTAATCTAACATGATTTAAGCAATATATGAATATTTAAGCTAAATGATTTAAGCAATATGAAATAACTAATATGCAATATCTCAATGCAAATTCTCAATGAACTTAGAGCAAAAACAACATAATAACAATATATTCTCTAGGATTTTTGAATGAGAGATGAAAGCCTGAATTTATAGAAAATTCAGAAAGAAACCAATGACTGAGATGGAATGATGATGAGAGGTCAATATTTTCCAAGAGGAAGCACAATCCGGGTGAATTGATGTGATTGAATGCTTTTCTTAGTTTTAAAGGAAATTGAACTAAAATTAAGATAAAATCAAGAAAAAAATGATTTATCTCTATTTCATTCAATTTTAATATTTAATTGTTTTAATTGCTTTCTTTGAGATTATTTATCAATTTTTAATTTGTTTTTCAATATCTCCAATTGATTTATCTTCTCAATTTTTAATTCTTTTTTAAAAATTAATTCCTCTTTTTGATGATTTAATGGCAAATTGATTTATTTAATTAAATATGTAAAATATATTTAATTAAAATAAATAAGATAATTGCTTAAAAATGATTTACTTGAAATGATCAATTAATTAAACAAATATTTAATTAATATTGGTTGATTAATTTGTCATGTGACATTGATGATTTTAGAAATTAATTGTGTGCTCAAGATTTATTTAATTGCCTTTGGTCAGGACCTTGGTGACGTTGTTGAGATTAGGGGTTCATGGTTTAGATGACCATTTCTAGGGTATTACAGTATTCAGCTCATCCACCTTGACATTAGCACTCTCCGCAATTATCTGCAATCTCATTTTATAATATCTGTATGCTTTTCTTTCATTAGAATAAGCAAGAAATATTCCTTCATCACATCTAGGATCAAATTTTCCAATGAAATCACCTCTCCTAATATAACATTTACTACCAGAGATTTTGAAACATTTAACTCTAGGTGTATTGCCAAACCATAATTTATAAAGTGTCTTACCGGTTTCTCCTTTTATATGTACTTTGTTGAATGCCTAAATTATTATGCTTACTGCTTCTCTCCAGTAGATATGACGTACATTAGCTTCTATCATCATTGTTCTAGCAGCATCCAAGATAGTTTTGTTTTTCCTTTCCACAACTCTATTCTGCTAAGGTGTCCAGGGAGCATGAAATTATCTCCTTATGTCATACTTCTCACAAAAGTTATTAAACTCATTGGATGTGAATTCACCACCATGATCTGACCTTAAACATTTAATCTTCAATCCTGTCTTAGTTTCAACTTTAGCTTTAAAGATTTTAAACTTTTCAAAGGCCTCATATTTCTCCCTTAGAAAATTAACCCACATCATTCTAGAATAATCATCAATGATTAGCATAAAATATCTATCACCTTGAAAACTTTTAATTCTAGCAGGGCCACAAAAATCAGTATGAATAAGATCAAGAACATCATTAGATTTGTCTTGTATACTCTTAAAAGGGGTTCTGACCTATTTTCCCATTTGACATTCCTTACATACCAGATTATAGGGCTTCACAATTTTAGGTATATCTCTAACTGCCTTAGTTGAACTTATCTTTACCATGCAATCAAAATTCACATGACATAGCCTTTTATGCCATAGCCAAATATCATCAATTTGTGCAATAAAACATGTATTCTCACTGGAATTCATATGAAATATATTACCTTTTGTCTGAGTACTAGTTGCAATCTCCAAACTAGATCTATTAATGATTTTGTATTTTCCATCCTTGAATTGTAATTGAAATCCCTTATCCACCAATTGTCCTACACTCAAAATATTATGCTTCAAACATTCAATATAGTAAAAATTATCAGTATTGATCTTACCATCTAATGATATAGTCCCTTTTCCTTTGATCATACATGCTTTGTCCTCTCCAAATCTAACCAGATTGCCATCAAATTGTTGCAAAGATAGAAACTTCCTTTTATCTCTAGTCATATGATGTGAACATCCACTGTCAATTACACATCCATCCTTATATTTAATTTTAGCAGCAAGTTCCTTCTCTTCAGGTAAATTCTCTTCTAGTGCCGGAACATCTTCCTTTATATCTAGAAAAACCCATTTCTTTCCATTGCCAGAACCACTAGCAGAGTCTTGTGTCAGTTCATCATCAGAATCAGTCACACCTTCCTCATCCACAATGGAGCATGATTTAGCTCTGTTTTTTGTATACTTATACTTGTTTTGATATCAAGGGTTAGGCTTAAAAGATCTACTATCTCTTTCTTCAAATTCTGAAATCCTTTCAGGACATCTAGATGTAAAATGACCTATCTTATTACATGCAAAACATTTAAAAGGTGCTTTTCCTTCATACTTACTTCTTACCAGTCCTTTAGGTACTCTTCTAGCAAATAGGGCTTCAAGTTGTTCAAATTCTTCATCTTCTCTCTTCATATCATCCACTTCCTTTGCATACAAAG
The DNA here is from genome assembly GCF_030272615.1 of Cryptomeria japonica. Classification (NCBI taxonomy): domain Eukaryota; kingdom Viridiplantae; phylum Streptophyta; class Pinopsida; order Cupressales; family Cupressaceae; genus Cryptomeria; species Cryptomeria japonica. Next base: position 269,017,293 of record NC_081408.1, read on the forward strand.
CTTTCTAATCTTGCTTGTCAGTTGATGATGTAGATGCATGAAAAATAGGTTCAAACTTCACAACTCGAGAAGGTCCAAATTCTTCAATCTCAAAAGAAGATAATTTCCCAACCAAGGTATCTCTGTTGACAAAAGTATTAGCCATTGTTCTCAATTTATTATTTGCAGTAGCCTTCATCTTATAAACCAGTGGTAAAGCTCTTAGAACTTTAGAAACTATATAATCTTCACTCAGAGATCCACCACAAAATTGAATTCCCATAGCAATTTTATTTACCCTTTCCATGAATGCAATAATCCTTTCATCTTCTTCCATCTTCAGGTATTCATATGTCACTGGGTAACCATCAAGTTTAGCAATCTTAACAGTAGGGTCGCCTCCATTAAGAGTCTCCAACTTGTCCCATATAGCCTTTGTTGTTGATTTGTTAGTTAATCCCATTATTTTCTGATCAGAAAGTACACACAAGAGGGATTATCTTGTGCTACAATCATTCTCAAGATCCTTATCCAAGTTTACCAGGGGAGGATTGCCAGATGCTGAATTAAAAGGTGTAACACCATTCTTTGTGATTTCCCAAATTTCCTTACCGAGACATCTCAGATGAGTCCCCATCTGAATCTTCCATAATCTGTAATTTGTTCCATCAAGCCTACGAATATCTCTCTGAAAGATAGCAGAAGATGAACTAGATGAACTTGAATTGTTAGTCACCATAGGATATTCCTCAAGCCGTTAAGTTTGTACAGAGAGGACCAGAGCTCTAATACCAATTGTTAGATAGTTCAAATAATCAAAAGACAACTGGGGGGGGGTGAATCAGTTGTCAGATTACTAGAACCTTAAGCAATTAAAACTTTAATACAAGAACCCAAAAGATCAATACCGAAATGCATAAACCAATTACTGAGATAGTAGATATATCAATTAAGTACAAGAAACAATTAGAGAATAAATACCATCCACATGACACCAAGATTTGTACGTGGAAAACCTAGTAAAGGGAAAAACCACAGTGGGAAGCCTACCCACAGTCAGATAATACTTTTGCAGTAAGTATATGAAAACAAATTGAGGGGCCTACACTCGCAAGAAGGCCAACAATCTAGAGCGCACTGCTCATTACAAAAAGAGTTTCACTGACTACATAAAAATTCAGACTATAATCCAGAAGAAAGAATGAACTGCAATGATAGCATCTCTTATTCCTGAATATAGTTTCAGTTAAGATCAATACTGGAGGACTAAATCCTCTTACATAAACCCAACTCTATCACCAATGATTGATCAAATCCTCTGCATGAATGATTATTACATTATTCGGTCCTATACATTCTTTTTATCCTCACATATGATCTACAATGAGATCTTACATCATATATGTACAAACCTTTGACCGCAAACAATAAGGTCGGCCACTAGACAATAAAATACTTACATAATTACAAAACATGTTGGCTCGAGACCAAACAAATAATATCCAGCCCATAAGACATTTTGAAAACACATCGAGAGGTCCAATCAACATGTTACATTAAGCTGGTCCATAACCTAGATAAACTGGGACCCAATTTAGGTCCACACATGCTAAAGAAATTATCCCAATCAACCAAGTCTCGAACATGATCACCATCAGCATCCTCAATCTCTAATAGAAGCCTCACTAACACCACTTATGTATAAATCAAAGATCTTCATCAAAGCTTTGTCGGTGAAACCCTCACCGGATCAACAAACCAAGCTTACCAACATACAGGATAGCATCTGATCACCAGATCAAAACGAACTTACTGAACATGAAGCTGAGTAGCATATCTAAGCCAAAACATACCAGAGCATACCGGATCATCATGATCTAATCCAACTAGAAACCAAATAACCTACCAGGACCAGAAGGATACCGTAAAAAGAAGCCAAAACATTTAGTGTTGACATCAATGACAAAACATAAATGCAACACATAATCAATTCCTCCAAATGGCCAATCGGGTATAACACTAAAACCCTCCCATTTGAAGCACCTGCCAAGGCTTGCTAGAAACATATAAATCCTTAAGAATTTTCATAATAATTAATCATTCTCCAATTTCATTTATCAAAGTATAGTCTAATTTCATAATCTAGGGAAAATGGAAGAGTAAAATACTCTCACATGGTCCATAATTCATAGATTAACTAGAAATAGAAAAGCTAAATTGAGCATATAGTAACCACTTTCATATCTAACTTACACAAAGATTGTCTACAAAATAAAAAAAAGCAGAAGGAAAAGTAAAGACATAATCCCATGCTTTAACTAAGAACAAACAAGCTAAGGTATGATCACGGGTTACAAAAACTGAGCCCTCATATTTTATTTCTCTCATTTAAGAGGAATTCAAAGTATGAAACCCTTATTACAAAATTCTTGCAATCTTAAATAGAATTCCTTTTCTAGATTAGAAGTGGTTTCTACTATCGATATCATTCTTGCATATCTATTGTGTGTCTCTCCCATCATGGTGACTGTTGTAATTGCCTTTATTCTAGAGATTCCAAATCATAGCCTTTTCCCATGCGCGTATCATGAATGCCACTTGGGCCACCCATGATTTTCATCAAGACGATTTGAGTGCCAATTGTTGTTTTTCTTATTTTAGATCTTTTTTTTAACATGGTCCATGTCGCATGTTGGAGTTTAATTCCACTTATCCAAATTTGTTCGAAGTTCCTGCAACCACGTTTGGGGACTTTGAAAAATTTATGTCAGATATGGGGCCCTTACCCAATGTGTCAACTATAAATAATCCATCTTTTGTTATGTTTACCACTCCTCCTATTGTAACCATTGTTGTTCAAGGTCAAGAAACTACTTCCCAAATATTGGTTAGAGGTACCAAAGATGACTCCATCCTACCACCTTGGTTGCTTTCTAACACTCCCAAGAGGAAGAAGAAAGTTATTTCTCTTGATGAATTTCATTTCAATCAACTAGTGTCTATCAAACCAAATACCATTAAGAAAATAAAACTATCTCAATGGTTAGGGTGGATAATTCTAAGGACACATATGCAAAAGTAGTAGAGCCTCCTCGTGGTAAGAAAATAAATGAATTCCAAGAAGAGGATTACATAATGAAAAGGGTTGAACTCAGGAAAAAAACTCATGAAGGTATAGTGGAAGATGCTTAGTCATCTTTTGATGCTCTTATGGAAAGATATAATGAAGAAAAAGTCAAGAAAGATAAGCTTAAATAACAAGTGGAACAACTAACTGTTGTGTTAGTCAAGATAAAAAAATATTTAGAAGTAATCGAGCCAGTGACTTCATTAGTTGATGAGAAGGTCATAAAAAAAGCTGAGCTGGTTACCTCACGAGGTAGAGAAATGGGTGAATGGATGGATAAGATGCTCAGTTAGGGAACACACCTTTTGATTTCTATTTCCAAATTGATTAACAATATGGAAATGTTAAATTTGAATTGGATGTGACACTAAATGTCTTCTTATAGGAAATGAATACACATGAAAATAATTTTGATGTCTTGTCAATGCTCAAGGATTTTTGTTTAGATGTTTTGGTTGAGAATGATATGATTCCTTCTAGGAAAATGTATGTTCAATACAAGGAGATGCTAAAGAATCATATGGAAGTTCTAGAGAAACTAATTGAATATCTAGAGAAAAAAAAGATCTGGGTGAGAAGAAAATGAAAAGGATTACTGAAAAGGCTAATGAAATTTCTTATGATTTTCTTGATTAGGATCACAAGTTACTACCCCTAGATTCAATTGTAAAAGAGTTCAGTTTGCTTGTCCAAGCTGAAGTTAAGAGAGCAAATTTCACTCTTTTATCAATTGACAAATCTTTAGAGACACTAACTTACTGGATATATTTTTCATATACTTTCAATAAATGGCTAAATATAACTCTCAATACCCAACAGAGTCACCAATTTGTTGGAGTATAAAATTGGTTGTCTAAAGGATTCCTATGAATTTGTTCAACTCAATCTATAGACCATTAGGTCAATGGCCAAAAACTGAGGTCTCAAATTGAATGTTGAAGACCTCCTACCCTTCAAGCTCTGCAAGACCTATGTGGGTATGCTAGAAATACTAATGAAGCATAATGCATTAACCTTTAGTATTGCAAACTAAGTAGATGCATCTTGATGAAAATATACCAAGTAAATGCTAATGAATTAGATGTTGGATACGATCTTGGTATGCCAACCTTCACTCATATTTTGGGATTGATTTCTATTCTAAAACTAGTTCGTACAATAGAAGTTTAAAAATATTTAAAAAAAACAACTAAGAAAATGAACTCAGTGCCTATCCCTAGGGTGACAAAGTCAAGCAACGAAAGATTCACTTTTTTACAAAATGTATGAATTATTCACAACTCTAATACCCAATATACATGCCTTGCATATACAGCTCTGCAAAAACTCCAAATTCTACTTAAGGATTACCACAATTTGTGTTTACATTACTATAACATAATCACAGAATTTAATTCTTTTTTTAAAGAAACATCGAATTCACATTACACATTCACCAATAACTGAGAAGATAAATCAATGCATCCTTAATACATTAACTCGTATAATGCAAACACACAAAATGAGAGGTAATCTACAATTGTTTCTATTTAGTTCATTAAAAAATATGTGTATGCATTCACTTGCAATACAGTAAAGACTCTGAAACTTTCTTCTATTCACGGAAGTTCTAAGCCCTATACATTCTACTTGCTCAAAATTATCAGAACCCCTTTCAAATGACCTTGAATTCCTTCTTATAGAGAATGAAGGAGCAAATCAAGCTTCGATCCATTTGCACACTTATCGAAAACTAATTGAATACATTCAAATATGCTAAAGGCATATTTTTAGTACAAGAGAAAAAATTATATATATGAAGGGAGAAGGCTGCAAATATAACTTCTTGTTGGAATCAACATTGTTGGCTTGGTAAGAGTGGAGTTGATTTGTCACCGTGAAATGACAATTGCCTTTCTAGAAGACATAAGTTGTTACTAAGGCTGCTTAAACTAATGCTACATTAGAAGGTATATGAGTTGAGTGGGAGATAAAAAGTGATCAACTGCCAAAAGAACCCTACAAAAAAAGAATATGGCATAAAATAACATTTGACATACATGTTTTCATCATTAATCATAATTAGCTGCTACAAATATGTGTAGGCTACCCATGATCTACATGACCTGGAAAAACTCCTATGTACATAACTGAATTATGCTAGACATGTAGATTTGTACTACTATCATTATTTTTCAGTTTGCTCCTCTTCAAAAATATGCCATTATGCAATTTGATAACTAGTAGAACATTTAAAACTTTGGAGCTCTTGTACGCTAGCCCAAGTCTCCCTACACTTTATCTACCACATTTCCTATCTCTACAATAAATTTTACATACAAAACATTGGTCTCAATGAATTTTTCAGTAATCAAATGGTATCTATATATTTTAGGTTGATCCCCTTCATCAAGTGTATCGATAGCCACTTGGCTTGCCTCAAAATTTATTTTCCACACATATCAACGTCTTATCTCTTTATTCTAATCCAAAATTTCTCAAATGGTCCAATGCTGGAAGTCTTTGAATGAATCAATCTTTTCTTTGATTGCCACCTACTTACCCTCAATGAATACAATTTCTTGACCAAAATGTTAAATGTCTTCTACGTGGCACCAAAAATAGGTGGAGTGTGTTGCAAGGCTCTAAATAGACATGAATAGTTCTCTCAAAATTATTGCTTGAGGCTACCAAGCATTGCTTAGTGGCTTCAAAATTGCAGCAAAGTCCTTCATTTGTTTAGAAACTTGGGAGACGGTTAGATCTGAGGCCTTTTCCTCATCTAATTTATTTAAAACTATTTTGAGCAAATGCAAAATCCTACCTGCCAATATACCCAAACATTTTTCTTTCATTTTGATCTCTACCTCATGTAACATTATTTCACTTCTTTTGATCATTTTCCCCAAACCTTAATTTTCACCTTTAATCTTTTTAATTTAATAAGGGGAGATGGAGGTAATTTCCTCTTGAATGGTGAGCCCCATTTGAAAAATTTGTGTCTAAGGAGAGAGGGACTTAAGTTCTATGACTGTAGTGGAGGACGATGCTTCGATTCCTTCTTAACCAATTCTTTATTCAATATAATATTATTCAAATACAATTAATTGTATGTTTAATTCAAGGCCACATGCTTTATTTTCAAGGCGTAATCAATGTTTTCTTCCTCCTTGACAACATCTCTAGCAAAAAGGGTTGAATGAGTTGCTATGATGATCGCCTCTAATGAAAAAGGTTTCATTTAATGTTCTTATTATAGCACCCTCCACTTTCTTCACTACCCCAACCAATAATTTGGGCTTATTTGTTCTTGGGGAAATATACCACTGGGCCAATGCCTTCATGCTAGTATTGTACCTTGTTCCTCTGAGTATCCTCTCAGTGTCAAATTCCTTAATAAATGTAGGCTCCTCCTTTATTATTTGGTCCAACATAGAAGTTTGTTCTAAGTCCTAATCTAAGACAAGTAACATGTCGCTCTCCTTAATCATTTTTTTGTCTTCATTAGGAGATATTAGTTTTCTCTGCATTAAAATTTGTTGTCTCCTCTTTAGAAAATTCCTTCATTTTTTGTGGAAGCCGTAAAATTTTGAATTTTAAAGTTTTAATGAAATTATCATTAGAAATGAACTAAACTGTAGTGATTGTTTTCTCATCTATCACTTCCTCCAATGGGATTACACTGGACATGAGTGCCCTCTTAACACCTTGCAACATCTTTTCATCCTCCCCATCATGAAACATATCTTGTGGGGGAGAGAAAGAAGGTTAGCCAATTTCCTCCTCATCATCACCAATTATTCTTATACATTCTAATCTCATCCAAAGTAGATGGAAGAATAGAGGGAGGACTATAACCATCTACAATAGAGTTCTAGATTCTAAATCCCATATAACTCAAATATGATTCCATCCTCATTTTATAGAATAATTAGTTTATGCCGTCAAAATTATGAATCTTGCAAGATCCATCGTGTGCCATCTTGGACCTTCCTCAACTAGTTAAGCTTCTTATAGAGAAACTTGTCTTCTATACCAATTATTAAACACACCCCAATGTTGAGAGGGGGGGTGAATTAGTCTTGGCCAAACACTTTTAACTTTAATCCACAAATTAATGTCAACTTAATATTAAATCTTATCAACACTAATGAAATATAAAACAATGAGCACCATACACAATAAAATAGTAGTTTACAAAATCACTGTGAGAGTCAAATTATAATATTTGAATAAGATTACAATATTGTTATATTCTCACTACCAAGGAAGAACACTACTCCCTGAATGACTTATTGGCTAAGGTGCACTACCCCAAGGAATGATACAAGGGACTTGTAGGCTGAGATACACTCCCTCAAGGAAAGATACAAAACATGAAGAGAAGACTAACTGTCTTTTAGTAAGATATATGAAAATATGAATAAAGATGAATAGGCCTTCAATAAAATTTCCTCCAACAATCTTTGAGTATGAAGTTGTCCTTAATTATTTGTCTTAAGAAACCAACTTTAAAGTAATCACAACACACTTCTTATACCTCAACTATGCATCACTGACTTTGCAAATGATATGGTCATGCAAGCTCTGCATACATATTGATTCAAGTACTCACCCACACTATCAACAACAATTTGATCTGCTATATATACCATCTTATTCTTTGCAAGCATAAATTAGGTTATCCAGAGAAGATGATATACATAGGTCATATCAAGTTGACCACCAAAACATAAATGTCATGAAAGTGGTCCAATCTTGAAGGTAGTTAGGAAATTAAAAAAACATATCATTTCTTTCTAAGTAGTTTAAAATAATTCACATGGTATCACACATCCTCCAAAGCTAGTTTCAAGGTAAAATATAGATAATCCATATAATACATCACTAATCTTCCCAAAAACATATCTTCCAGATGAAAAATCCCAGTGCAAATCCTCACATGTCAAGTTAGGACCAAAAATCAATGAAATCATTATTTATGGAGAGTAGAGACACCAAAGGATTCACCACAAGTAGAATAGCAACTTATGTCAACTAAACGAGAGCAGTTACCATGAACCACAATTTGTGAACAACTAAATCATCTAGCATCATGTGGAATACACAAGGATGTTCCTTGAACATCCAACAACATTCTAAAATCCTTATTTATTCTTTAAACATCAATATCATACCATCACAATACAATTGATACAAAATACTTCATTCTAGAGAGCCATGAAAACTAGTCATGAACACAACTCCATTATCATCACTTGCAAACAACACCGATGCCTTAAAATTAAATAAAGACATAGAACATATTATATGAACATGTACTCCAAGCCACAAAACCTGAAACATCAATCCAAAGAAATGCAAAATATTTTCTAAACCAATTATGATAGATACTAGACTGTAAGGCAATTACCAACCAGATTAGTTATACACTAGGGACCTAAAAATATATGAGTGCAATATCCACATAAAATAAACATTAACTCCAAATTTTCAAGACCATAGCATCAAATTCATAGGAATTTAGAGCATTCTTCTAGACTAAAATTAGTATATCTTTCTCTACCAACACATTTCAACAAATTTTCAAAGACCAGGATGTCCCTGAAATGCCATTTCCTTACTCAGGAACAACCAAGAGATATAACCACCATCCTATAGCATATAAAATATAAACAGAAACATCTATGTTATCTTGGCATGCTTCTAATCATAATCTACATCTAATCATAATCTTAATATGATACCATTATGATATTGTCTTTGCTCTTATTCATGAGAGTCAACATCATTACTATCACAGAAAAAAAATCATTGTCATTGATCTTCAATACAACATAACCAACATCATCAGTACAACATTATATCAGCATCAACATATCAAACTTGAGTGTACATATCAAACACCAAACTAAATTGTGAATCATAAACAACATCACCACACAATTGCATATTTTATAGGATAATTGTCACCAAGAAAAAATATATGCACTAATTATCTCTATAGAACACAAGTGACAAAGAAACTTTCAATTATCATTATTAAAATCAATATATCAATCGTGACACCATAGCAAGTTGGATATCAACACTAAAAGGATAGACAAAAAAAATATTCTCCACTCTCATCTGAGTTCATTCATTAATGTTAACATAATCTATAATAATGTTTTGTTCAATAAAATCATCCATCTATACAATCATCTAAACTCACGATATTAGTCTACACTATCCAAAAGTTATAATATCATTTCATACAAGGAGTAACATTTATTTCTTCAACAAAGAAACATACTTAATCATCAACAATAACAACATCAGTAATGGAAATATCTAACAATTCCAATAAGCTCCAGTGTCATATCTTTGCACTTAATTACACCATGTGACATAAATGACAACACCGAACAATAACAACATCAGTAATGGAAATATCTAACAATTCCAATAAGCTCCAATGTCATATCTTTGCACTTAATTACACCATGTGACATAGATGACAACACCGAACAATCACTAATAGCATCTACCACAATCTTCATGACAACGTACAATAACTATTACAATCTCTAACCAACTAATCACCATATCATCAATGCCAACAACAAACAACATAAACTTTTAGACATCAGGTTGATATCAATGACAACATGTATTGGCAACAAGTACTACGTATAAGGTCAATTTTTTTATAATAGGATTTTCATAATAATACCTAATTGATAACCTAAATAAGGATTTGACTAAAATCATAACCTTAGAAGATGACTCTATGAGAATGGTTGGTGATTTGAGGTCGTGGATATTGCCTAACTACTACCTTAAAGAAAAATGAATAAAGGTATCTCTATATCTTCAATCCTAAAAAAATATGCAAGGTGAAGCATTAGAGATCGTTGATCTGGGAAATCAGCTAACTCATACCAAAAATAAAACCAACACGAGTAACTATGCATATCTAGATCTAAAAATATATGCAAGCTGAAAAGTTAGTGATTAGAGAGATTACAATTAACTAATACCAAAAGGTAAACCAATAAGGGTAATGAAAAGATGTGAAAGGTAAAATTTAGGAGAGTAGGGCTTAGGGATACCATCAAACCCATACTAAAAATAAAATGAACAATGGTAGCTGTATATATCTAGTTCTAAAATGCTTTAGAAAAAAATACTAATCAATCGTAAACATTTGATCCTAAAATATTAAATAATATAAAGAGATCAAGGATCAAATGATAGGGATAATAAGGTTATCTCCACATCTTCAATTTTAAAAGATATGCATGGTTAAATTCAAAAGATTGGGGATCCAAAATATCATGTAATTTGAACTTAAAAGTATCCAAACATGGGGATGGATGAAAGCATGAATTCAAAAAATATTTTAAAATTTGAGTCTTAGGGATCCCAAAGAACACATGCCAAAAGTAGAATGAAAAGATAAACAACAAATGGTTTTTGCCAACATCGTAAAAATGAAAATAAGATGTCATCATGAAAAAAATAACCTCAAACTCTAGAAATATTGAATATCAAATATGTTGAAGAAGGATTCAAATAGTTGTATAGATAAGGAAGACCCAAAAATAAAGAAACCAAAGGAAAATCAAATAATAATGAAAGAAGAAACCAAAATGTCCTAGTGCATGAGCAACACAATAGAAAGCCTACAAATAAAACAACAACAAACAATCAAGCAGTTAATAAATGAAAGGAGAATTAAAATTTCTATTAATGAACCATGGGAAGTGATGAAACCTTGCTTAGTTAATAATAAAAAATAATTAACAAGAACATGAAAAAAAAAACATAAAAAAAACACACACACATAAGTATGTACACTTGTAACACAATACTAAACACAAGAACCACCTCATCAAATAATTAGAAAAATTATCACCAAGGGGCAAGAGAGTAATAGAGACTTAAAGATATAAGAGAAAAATGTTTATAATGATAGAAAGACATGCTCAAAAAAGGATAAAAACTAGAAGAAAAAAAAACATGCAAGAAAAACCTCATTAATACATATTTGAGGGTGGGTTATGAGTCATATTCCTTTACAACCATGCAAATATGACAAACTCTAATATTTTAAATAGGTGACACATCAAACTCCTAGAAACTCTATTTTGTAAGATATATTTATATAAGGAATGTTAGATTTTAAGAGGTTCCTTTGTTATCATACTTAAGTATGATAAGCTCTAAAAGTTTAATAAGAGGAAAATACTTAAAATAAAATAAATATAGGGAAAAAAAATCCAAATCGAGGCCCTTAAAAACAAACCATGAAAGAAAAAAAAATACTTAAAATAGAATAATTATAGGGAGAAAGAAAATCCAAATCTAAGATTTTTTCCTTATTACCATCATCCTTCCTTGAATGGAAGCTCAATCAAGTTTGTCTATCTATTCAAAAATATTTTCAATCTTTTCCATCCATCGAGTCTTTGATTTACTATAAATTGGGATATCATCCATCATTCAAATCATCTAACTTTCAAGTATTTTCATTTTGAAAAAAATTGTTTAGCGATAATCTAGCTTTATATCATTTTCATTGTTTCATCCTATAAAATTCCTAGTAAATATTTACTATCCCATCCTTTCTTTCACTTTGTATTTGCATCAACATGATGAGAGCAACATATCAAAATTAGAGATGAAAGGAAGAACAACGAAGTTAAGATGGAGGTGCCTATATGGATGGTTTGAATCTTAATTTAGGTTTCGTTTTAGTTATTTCATTGGTTAGATTAGGATATATTAGTATGATTCATTAAGTATTCTCTTGATTAGCTTATTATTAATCTTTCATACTTTTGTTTGATTGTTCTGACCATCCCGAATCTTTTCCCGATCTACAGGGAGTAATACTTAAACACCACTGTTGTTTGATTTTCTTTACCCTAATCAGCCCTTCATGCAACTGATCTTGTATGTATGTGGACAATTCATATAGATCATTTGTGTGAGAATTTTGGATTCTCATTGCCATCAACATCATTCCTACAAGCATTTTTGTCTGTTGTGCCTCTACTTCCAAAATTTGATACAATGCATGATAGGTTTTAACAAAATAATCCTCAAAAGTAATAAGGTTAAACGGCTCCTGCTCAAATTTTAAAAGTTTCACTGGCCTTTGTACATCTTCTTTTTGTACCTCAAGAGATCTTCTTTCCTCAAAATCAGTTTTATCTCGTTATACTCATCCTAAAATTTATCTAGGTTAATTTCTTTCAAGGCCTCACCATTCAAGCCAAAATCTGAAATTATAACATCCCTACTTACATCCAAAATAATATTTCCCTTGGTGGCCTAGACTATCATGGACTCGAGGTGGTATCTTCTTGCTAGTTTATACACTAAAAATTAGCCAGGAGAAAATTAATTAAATACAAGTTATTTAATTAATAGATCCTTAATTCTTCTTCTTATAAATAAATTCAATAATTTATTTATATAGTTCATTTTGTAGATTCTTCCTATCGTAAATCATTTTCTTCATTTTCATAATTAAATGAGTGATTTTAAATAATTAGTCTTATTTAATTATCCCTCCTAATTAATATGAATTTTAAAGTCAAATTAGTCACATGCTTCCTAATCTAAACTACCCAGACTAACCACCCCTCTAATCTAACCTACCATCTAACCTTGGGTTGAACCAACCTTATCCCTCCAAAGTACCTCTATCCTAACCTCCTATGGAGTGTTTATCCCCTCATGAGGACACTTGTCTTCTTTTCCACATGTCCTCCCCTCTATGCCACTTTCCCTCTTGTGGAATATGTGTGGTATTTGCTAGAGATTCCATTGAGGAAAAACAAAACTATCTTGGATGCAGCTAGAAGTATGTTATCAGAAGAAAATATACCACATGTGTATTGGAGAGCTTGGTATGGAAGATTGGATAAGTATCTTTTAAAGATTGGATTTTCTAAAGGTAATGCTGACAAAAACTTATATTACAAAGTGACTAAAGATGACATCTTGGTTATAGAAGTTTTTGTTGATGATATAATCTTTGGAGGAGAAGATGTATTATGTAAAGACTTTTCAATTTAAATGCAGCAAGAGTTTGAAATGTCTATGATTGGAGAAATAAAATTCTTTTTAGGATTGTAGATTTCACAGACTGATAAAGGTATATTCTTGAGTCAATCCAAGTACTTGAAGGAGTTATTAAAGAAATATGGGATGGAGAACACTAAACCGGTATGCACACCTATGACTACAAATGACAAATTATCACTAAGGGATGAATCTACACCTGTTAATCCGACTAGGTACAAATCTATGATAGGAGGTTTACGGTATTTGACACAAAAAAGACCTGATATCATGAATGCAGTATGTATTGTTTCAATATTTCAGAGTAATCCTAGAGAAAATGTTGAATCAACAGTAAAAAGGATTTTCCGGTACCTTTACAAATCTTGGATTATGGTATCCTAGAAATGAAAACTTTGAATTATGTACATACACAGATGCAAATTGGGTAGGAGATGTGGATGATAGAAAAAGCACCACCGGCAGAGCATTTTTTCTTGGAAGCAGATTAATTTCTTGGTTGAGTAAGAAACAAAGTTGTACATCTTCATCAACAACAGAATCAAAATATGTTGCAGCAACAACTAACTGTACACAGGTACTATGGCTTAAGCAAATGTTGAAGGATATAAAGGTAAAATGCAAGGAACATATTACTATCTATTGTGATAACATTGCAACAATTGATATATCTATGAATTCGGTTTTAAATTCTAAAACCAAACATGTTTCTATCAAACTGAATTTTCTAAGGGAAAATGTTGAAGCAAAAGAAATAAAACTGGTTTATGTGAATACTAAAGAGTAGATTGTAGATATTTTCACTAAACCTCTGCCTAAGGAGACTTTTGAATATCTAAGAGACCATCTTGGGGTCATACCCCCACCGGTAGAGACTTAGACAGTTGATGATAGTCATCAACCAGCATAATTAACAGAAAAATCTTTTACTCTGACTTTGATGAGAAAGCTACTTCTCAGGGGGAGTAGTTGGTATAGTGAATTGGTTGGTATTTTGTATTTGAAAAATGGTCTTTATATTACTTTGGCATTTGATGTCAAAGGGGGAGAGATTGGTATGGAAAAACACAAGAAAAACACATCACTCCCAGGGGGAGAGATTGTTACTTTGGGGAGATTGTTGGTTTTTGGTATTTGGCATTTCTATTTTGGCACTTTGATGGTTTTTCCATCTTGTGTTGCCATCAATAACAAAGGGGGAGATTGTTGGTATTTTGGTATGGTATTGTAATTGATGTCAACACCTACTAACACTTATCAAGTCTGGCACTTTGGAGAATCAACAACATTCACCGGCAAGCAAGTGACTTATGCACAATCACCGGTATTTGGTACACTAGCAAGATATAATGTTCACCGCCACTTGGAATGGCATGGAAAACACCTGGTTATGTCGAAGACATCGTTTGGACACTTTGTCTTGGAGATTTGTTCATTAGCATATTCGTATTTGCATAGTTGTTGTTACCGGCAAATAGGTCCAGGTTATACACCGACAGGTTTATCTTTTCCAGATGAGCACAACACGCTATGGAGATGTCTTATTATTGTTGTAAATGCATCAAGCCGACATGTTTAATTGGTTATTGCATCGGACATTGTTTTATTTGTAAATTGATTTTATTGTAATATCTTTTAGAGCCGACCTACTAAAATTGGTCTTAGGTTATGATATAAATATAAGATCTTATTTGTAAGATCGGATGTGGAATGAGAAAAGGAATTGTGTGAAGGTATATGCGAGAATAAGCAGAGCTATACATGCAAACATCATTTGAAGGTTAAATGAGGTTTTTTGTGAAGACAATTAGAACTACACTGGTGCTGAATTCAGTATAGAAAGATGCTAATTTGAGTAGTACATCCTTATTGGATTTAACCATCCAATTGTAGTCAGTGTGACTCCTATTTGTGTTTGAGCAGTGAGCTCTAGGTGCTTGGCCTTTCTACATGTGCAGACCCCATTTGTATACACATACTATCTGCAGTAGTATCATCTGATTGTGGGTAAGATTTACCACCATGGTTTTTCCCCTTATAGGGTTTCCACATACAAATATTGGTGTTATGTGTTGTGGATGTTATTGTCTTTCTATTTCATGCATTAATCTTTACTGGTACTGTAATTAACTGATAAAATTGTCTACCAACATAAAAGACTGGTTTACCGGTATTAAGCATTAAAGTTGGTTAAGTCTTTTTGTTTGAATTTGTTGGACAATTGATTCACCCCCCCCCCCCCCCCCCTCTCAGTTGTCCCCGGGAACTAATAAAGTGTTATATCTTCCTAACCCCTTTACAACTTCTTCATCTCTTACCATTCATCTCTCTAGGTTAAATATAGACTTTTGAATCTCGCCACCTAAGCTCATGCCTTGGAAAAGTTATAAATACCCCCAATTTTTATTCATGATGTCTCCTTAATCTTTAATCTTGCATACACACTTAGCATAGTAACATCCATAATTTGTATTTTATCATAGAAATATTGGTAATTTATAATTATGATCACCCATCAATAATTTGCAATTATATCATAGGATCATCATATATCTACTCATTCTTCATGTTGCCATCTTGGAGATCATGCAGCTATTGAGTGCCAAATCAATAGACCAACAAGGTCCTTGGAGATACAGGACAATGGGATGCCATTGGGGAGTAGTCTTTTGATTTGTTTATTTGATTTATGACTCAATATAATGTCTCATTGATGTGTGTTAGAGGCTTTCATTAATTGAATCACATTTCTAACATACATTTTCTGGTGCCCACCAGCTTGCCTAGGTCCAAAACTTAGGGGTTTGAGTCCTTATTATCGCAGAAGAACTAGAAGATATCTCATCCCTTCTCCTCACTTTGATCATCTCCCCACTTATTGTATCTATCATTAAAAAATCTTTTTAAAGAGTCTTTCATAGTAGACCCTTGAAAAATATTGATGAAATCTTGATGTAGGCCTCAAAAATCTTTCTTCTTGCTCTCCACTTCATCCAGTTTTTTCATGACCTATTGGATTAGGGTCTTAACATCAATTGTTGTAGCAAGCAGGGTTTGCATAGGTGGGAGAAATTATGTAGGTGGTTGAATTTGAACAGGTTGTGGACTTTCAGTAGATTTTGGGGTGGACACCTTCATCCTCTTAGGTTTTGAACCCTCAACCTGTTGCAGATTTTATTCTACAATCTATTCGATGGTAATTCGAGAAACAAGTGGATTTTGGGCACCAAGTGGGGTTTCTATGATTTTCAAGGTGGTGGCTTTCTTTTGTTTAGGTTTGGAGCTCTCTCCTTGTTGGGGAGTCTTCTCAATAGCTGGGTCAGCTTTGGTCTTTCTCTTTGGAGCCATTTTTTCTAACTAGGGCTTGGAATTCTTTTCTATTTGACAAGATGAAAAACCCTATGACCAACTTACTGAATTCATAGATTAAATTGGAGATAAAATGGGTTGGAAATTCTACTTGTTCTCTAAAATCACTATAAGATAATTCTATTGCTGCATATTCACCTTCTTCACCCAGAAACTCTTCTTGCTTGATCTCTTGAATGCATGGTGAGCAAATGAATTGCAAAATTATAATTTTTTTCTTGCATGTAGCACTGAGTTTAGTTGCCATTAATTTTCTTCATGTGAATGTCATAGGTTAGGAGCCTCAAAATTTGAACTCTACCCTTAATTTCAAAGTGGATGGCTAAGTTGATATTTTGACCATTGTTGGTCATTTGTTGAGGTGGTGGCCTTTTGTCCTTGTCACCTTCCCTTTTTCTTACTTATACTTTATCTTTCTACCCCTTGTCACCCTTTTATTTCTTAATTTAATATTGTGGGGTAGATGGGAACAATTTACTTCTTTATTATCCCTCCCCACTAGCCCTGGGGTTACCATTCCATTTATTTCCATCCCGTGTGATGGAGGGGAAGATCTTCCTTTCACTTTTATCTCCCCACTATCCCTTGTTGCAATTTCCCTTTGGTTATGACCCCATGGGGTGGTGGGGAATAATTTTCTTTTATCATAGATTCCTCTCTATCCCATGTTACCCTTTGATTGTTTAATTCTACCCTATGGGGTAGAGGGAAGCACCCATTTTCCTTTATCTTTCACTTCATCCCCTGCATCCTACAATATAACTGTTGGCATATGCACACTCCAATGAGACATTGTACGTGATCGAAGGTTTTGTCATTGATGGCAATCTTACAATCCTATGGCACTAGCAAGGCATTACACTACACCGGCACTAGCAAGATCAGACTCTACACCGGCACTCAGACCACTAGCACCAGCAGAGAAAGGAAGCATATCGGCACAGAGGCCGATAGGTTTTTTGTTATATTGTATTTTGTTTATTATTGTAAAATCTTTGTAAGCTGACTTGGCATCATTGTAAAATGACTCTTATATAAGAGAGTTCATTGTAGAACATTTGTAAGTGAGATAGAAGATCATATTTAGGTGAAATAAGGCAGACTTATTATGCCTAGGTTAAGGGTTTATTTAAGAAGCAGAGCAGAAACCGGTACTGGATCTGGCATTATAGATGCTATTCTGAAGCAGTACAAGATACTAGATTTATACAATCCATCATTGTAAGTCAGTGAGACTTCACATTGAGCAGTGAGCTCTAGGCAGTCGGCCTTCCTGCATGTGCAGGCCCCTCTTGTAAGTAATATTCTCTTATTGGCCAGTAAGTGAATATTGTGGGTCACAAATCCCACCAAGGTTTTTCCCACACCGGGTTTCCTCATTAAATCATTGTGTTATGGTGTGTTTTTCATGTGGTTGTTTTTAATTCTGTTTATTGTATTATTTCTTGCATACCGGTACACTGTTATAATATGCTCTACATGTTTTAAGTCAAGAAATTCTATTCACCGGTTAGATACTGATTCACCCCCCCCTCTCAGTATCTATGGGAATCCTAACAATTGGTATCAGAGCTTGGTCCTCTATTTTCAAAAGCCTAACAACTTGAGGAAGATCTTGACACTGGGAAAGATGGAAAATCTGATGAAGCAACTAGAAGTAGCTCTTTCAGACTATGATGCAGAGAAACTGAAAAATATCAAATTAGAAGATGATCTAAAATTAGCCCAAGATATCATTCAGGCACTTCAAGAAAATCGTACCCTTTCAAGAAACAAGAGAAGAGAACTTTGTGAAAAGATGCAAAATGAGAATGATGAAAAGGAATCTCTTAATGATATGATAAACAAGCTGAAACAAGAGAGCATGACAACAAAGAATGAGATGCGGGATATGACTATGATATTTTGTAAAGAAATTGAAGATAGAAAGAAGAATGAAGAAGATTTGACCAGAAGACTAAGTGATGCTGCAAATGAAAACACAAGACTTAGTTATGAAAATGATTTATTGAAGACAGATCTGAAGCACACTCAGAATGACTCGAATGAACTGATGAGGCAGAAAGAAGTATTAGAAAGAGAACTAGATGCTGCAAATCAACATAAAGAAAAATTCAAGAAAAGCTCAGAGGAAGTTGGTAACTTGCTGAAAAATAAAAAACCTAAAGGTGACACTTTTGGAATTGGCTTTGAAGTTGGTGAAAGCTCTGGTACTGCAAACACACAGGATCATAGCAAACTGGTAAGGCAACCTAATGCTTATAAATTCAATGGAAAATGCTTTAACTATAATAAGTATGGTCATAGAGAAAATGAATGTAGATCTAGAAATTATCAGAATATTAACACACCCATCGGTCAATGTTCAAAATACAACAAAGTTGGTCACAACTCTGAAAATTGTAGAATGAATGTGAGATGTTATGTTTGTGGAAGATTTGGACACCTATCTAATCAATTTAGAACACAAACTGGCATAGGCTATGGCAAAGCTATTCAGAAGAATAATGTGGCTTGTTATGCATGTAACAAAATTGGACATATTGCAAAATTCTGTAGAAGCAAAGGATCACTGGCAGATAACAAAAGTTCTATCTTGAAAGGTAAAGAAAAAGTTGAAGAGGTTAAGAAATAATTCTCAAAACAATGGATTAGAAAAGCTGATCTAAATGTTGGGAATACTCCTCCACCGGTAGAACCAATCAACACTCCACCGACAGAACAAAGTCGTGCTCCACCAGTAGGAAGTTCTTCATCAAATTGAAGAAAGTTTCTTTGAGGGTTTGGTAATCTAAGGACACACGCGCTATAATTCCTCAGTTAATGGTGAGAAGTTGGTAGTTACTTCTATACTGGTAGACAATGTTAAGTGACTACTTAACTGGCATGCATTAAATGTGGTAGATGACAAAATAAACATTATAAATTTGTGGTTTTGGCTCCATTTCACTTCACTGAGATTTCAAACATTCGAAGAGCATGAAATTTGGAGAGCTAAGGGATTTCGAGCAAAGAGGCAAAGCACTTTGGAAATCAATCCATCCAAAAGGTAGAAAAAGGTATTTATCATGGCATCCTCCTCTGCACCTGAATTCATAGCAAACCCTACAGTAGTCGAGGTCATAAAACACCCTAGGCCCATATTTCAACTAGTTCTCGAGGTAGCCAAGAAAGATGACAATGTAGGTGCTTTTTCCCAAATTCCAAAGGGAGTTGTTTTTGCAGAAGATCCCCGAATATATATTCATTGCAACATAGAGGAATTAGGAGATGAAGAGATCAAAACAATGTATAAATCTGTCATATGTGATAATTTCAAAAATGTAAAATCGGAACATAAAAGCATTGAAACCCTTGGATTCACTAAAATCCTCTGCATTCCCTAATTTCCCAAGGATGTGATTAGGATAGTCTTAAGCAGGGTACATGGTGAATTTTTCTAGTTAGATGCAATTCACAAAATTACCAAGGAAGCTGTGAAAGTTGTCACAGGGTTACCTTCCACTGGTAAAAGACTAGACAAGACTAAGAAGGTCTCAAATGACCTAATAACTAAAATAACTGGTGCAACATCAGACAGAAGGTCCTTGAGGGTAAATGATGTAACAGATATAAATGTGATATTTGTTAGCATGATTTTAGGGTATAAAGCTACTCATGCAAATAGACTCAACTTAGTTTCAAGTTTATGCATTAAGAGCGCTTATGACATGATTACAGACAATGTGAAAATTGACATATGTGAATGGTTAAAAGATTTGTTAATTGACAACTTAGGCAAGATAAAGAAAGATAAGAAATGAACTTTTAGGTTTGGTAATCTTCTTGTATGCTTGATGCTACACATAACCAAACAGGTTCCCGGTAAAGGCTATAAAGAACTTGGATTTGATATACCGGTAGGAAAATAGTTAACAAAACTATTGAATAACATGGGTGAAGACAAGGAAAAGAATATTCATGACTACTTTCCATTACTTAAGGCCAAAATGAAGAAGAGAATCAGATTATCACAGAAGATTGTTGACAAATACAAGGATGATATATGTTTTGTAATAAAAAAGGATGAGATCTGGATGGAAGCAGTCATCCCAAGAACAATCTGGGTAACAGAGATGGGCTATGAGACTGATGATCATATAATTGAAACTTATGATAAAGAACTTCTGGAAGCACCAAATGAACCAAAGGAAGAAGTATTTAGTAGTGCTAAGACCATAGAAAGTCAAATTCAATCTAAGAAGAGAGTGAAAAAGGTTGAAGCAATTGTGAGAAGAGGCTCTAGACAGGCTAAGGCTATTAAAGAGGATGTATTGAAACAAACTGGTATCACTGAGGATGAGTTAGGAACTCTACAGCTCGAAACTCACCTATCACCGGTAGCTACTTCTTTGGAGAATGACATGCCTGCAACTTTCAAAAGAGTTGTAAGGAAAAGAGATCCTTCACCGGCAACCACACCCTGACCTAGGAGAACTCGACATAAACAACAAGAAGTAAGATCTCCAATTAAGAAAACTACACCAAAGAAGAAGCTGACACCAAAGAAGAAGGAGAGGACCAAGCAAAACATGGCCCCTCTTGACATATTGCTAAATGAAATTATAGAGGAAGGGAAACTAAAGAATATAAATAAATTGTACGACACTCTGAGAACATATGAAAAAGAACAAGTGGAAAACAATGTTATTTTGCACATGGACATGTATAAGAAATTTTTGATGGAAGTGATAGAGAAGTACTAGATGAACTGTTCAAAAGACTAGAAGCAAGAAGACAAGCTATTATAGAGCTTGATAAGAAAATCAAAATTGAAAATTTACTAGCTGTTTACCTAGTAAACTCACCTAAAGAGATAGATGATTTAATTGTAGAAGCCAACCGATCAGTATTCTCTACTGCACACCGGCATATTGCTTTAATGGTTGGAAGAGTTAATGAGGTAACTGAAGAAACAAAAAATGCATGGGATATATTCCTAGTTGAAAAAGAAAAACAGGAAGAGTACATGAGCTATCAAACTATAAAGGTATATCAGAAGGACAAGGACAAGGGTAAAGGAAAAGTTGGTGGACCTCCTAGTATCAAAGTAAAAGACAACTTACCCCCACCTCCTTTGATTACATCACCGGTAACACCAACTACAGAAGATCAACCGGTAGTTGAAAGTATGAATATAGATGATATAAATCCTAATCCTGAAGTCTTATACATAGTAGATGTTGATACATAAAAGATCAATATTGTGGTAGATAAAGATACAACTGGTAAGAAAGACATGGCTAGCGAGCCACCGATAATTGAGCAAAATGATCAAAAGAAACTGGCAGATGATAACACAGGACAACAGACATAGATAGAGAAACAAGAAGAGCAAAAGGCTCCAAAATAGGTACAAGAACAGATTCATGAAGAAACAGTACAACCAGCAACAGGAGAAGTACAAAAACCATTGCTTAAGGAAATGCAAACATAAACAGACCTACCAGAGGTCACAACAAGCTTGGTTACTTCCTCCACCAATGGAGTTCAGAATGTTAGTTCATCATTAGCAGGCTATAAATCAACTAATATAACTGAAGTACTCTTAGATTCAATCAAAAGGATAACAAATTGTAGTTCACAGACTTATAAAGCTATAGATGACACAATCCCAGTTTTGAAGGTAATATCTCCTAACTGTAAAATAGACAATAAGGATTCTTTAAAATGACTTGATACTTTGTGTAAATACATCACTGAGAACACAGTGACTATTGAGCAAATAAAGGAAGAGACTTTGAAGAATAAGGTAGAAATTGAAAAGCAAAAATTCTTTAAAGATCAGATAAAGAAGTGTACTAGAGAATTTGACACACTTCTACTAGAACTGTGCAACTTATTAAAGGAATTTAAAACTCTATATAAAGATACTTGCAAAACAAACTTTGTGACAATAGACATAGATAAGAAGATGAGCAAGGTACAAGATGAAATCAATAAACTTGCAGACAATTTTGTTAACTCACTTGATACATTACTAGTTTTTGAACAGAAGATAACAACTTTTGAGGAAGAATTACTTAAGCTAGGAAGAGAAAAGGAGAGAATAGTGGATAAGGCAAAGAATTTGAGACTAAGACTGAGTCCAATATTGGACTATCTAGCATTCATGCAGAAGGAAATATCTGAGGCACTTGTACAAGGACAGAGAACACCGACAAAGCATATGCAGCACCTCACCGGTACAGTTCAAAGAACAGAGACAACAATAAGAGATAGTAAGAAGTTTATGGAGAGTATAAACTTGATTTTGGCGGATCTATTTCAAATTGTAACTACCCAGTTACAAGGTTGAGGCTACAACTCTATTGACACCTTGACAACCTTTGTCATTGATGCCAAAGGGGGAGTAGTAGTATGAGAAAATAAGAAAAATAACCGACAGAAGAATTATCTACTCAGGGGGAGCATATCTTTTTTGTAACACATTTTTGGTAACATATTTTTAGATTATAGTTTGGGATACACTTTTGAATTTTCTCATGAGTGTTGCCATCAATGCCAAAGGGGGAGATTGTTGGAATATGCACACTCCAATGAGACATTGTAGGTGATTGAAGGTTTTGTCATTGATGGCAACCTTACAATCCTATGGCACCGACAAGGCATTACACTACACCGACACTAGCAAGATCAGACTCTACACCGACACTCAGACCACCGGCACTGGTAGAGAAAGGAAGCATACCGACATAGAGGCCAACATGATTTTTGCTATATTGTATTTTGTTTATTATTGTAAAATCTTTGTAAGCCGACTTGGCATCATTATAAAATGACTCTTGTATAAGAGAGATCATTGTAGAACATTTGTAAGTGAGATAGAAGATCATATTTAGGTGAAATAAGGTAGACCTATTATACAAATGATAGGTTAAGGGTTTATCTAAGAGGTAGAGCAGAAACCGAACTGGATCTGGCATTATAGATGCTATTCTGAAGCAGTACAAGATACTGGATTTGTATAATCCATCATTGTAAGTCAGTGAGACTTTCCATTGAGCTGTGAGCTCTAGGTAGTTGGCCTTCCTACATGTGCAGGCCCCTCTTGTAAGTAATGTTCTCTTATTGTCCAGTAAGTGAATATTGTGGGTCACAAATCCCACTCAGGTTTTTCCCACATCGGGTTTCCTCGTTAAATCATTGTGTTATGGTGTGTTTTTCATGTGGTTGTTTTTAAATCTGTATATTGCATTATTTCTTGCATACTGTTACACTATTATAATATGCTCTACATGTTTTAAGTGAAGAAATTATATTCACCAGTTAGATACTGATTCACCCACCCCCCCCCCTCTAAGTATTTGTGGGAATCCTAACAATAACATATCTAACTTTTCTCTCGTGGGACTATAGGGAGAACCTTTTTAAAGCATCTCGTTCTTTTCCCCTCCATCATGTGTTTTATTTTAGTCTTTTGTCAATTGTGAGAGGATGAGGGGATACCATCTTCACAGTGTAAAATACCTTTACCCGCCACCCCATGATTTTTTTCTTTCTTCAACTTGAACTGTATGGGATAGAGGGGAACACTATCCTTGTAACATTAAATACTTCCTCATTACCCCTTTGCATTGATGGATTTGTAAAGAACTGAGAGGGGGGAGGGGTGGGGGTGAATCAGTGACACCAAAAACAATACTACTTTAAACAGTGACCGGTAGATATACTTAACAAGTTTGTTAAACAATATGCATGCAATCCATAATTATATAACAACATCCACAATAAGTATAACATCCACCATAACACAAATGTGTATAGGTGTGTTGGCATTTGCATGAAGATTGTATTAATGATATGTTATGTTGTCATTGATGTCAATTAATTGGTAATGATATTGTTGATATTGTTGTAATATTGTTTTGTAACCAGTAGGAAGAATTTGTGGAGTGAACCGGTATTGCTATATATTGGAGAGTTGAATTGGTAACTGGTAAACCCTACCTGTTGTTTTTTGTAAACCCTAACTGTAGTACCCCTACCCTAGTCAGCTTTGTAAAACCGGTTTGACCTTGGTTGACTTTTTATGTGGCAATCTTGAATGGTTGAATTGCCATGAGGTAATGTTGTAGTCAGATATTATGATTATTATGTGTATTTGTTAATGTGCTTTAGCATCGATTCTTATGTAAGTTTAAATTGTCCTCCTGACTCTTGTTATTAATCTTGAGCTAACATCTGCATTATATATATATATATGCTTGTGTGACTCTTGGTTGCAAGAGATTGCAGATAGAGTACCACCAAGGTGCAAGGTTCGTCTTCACCTGGATTCACAGGGTTGAGTATACCTCTTTCATCCTTAGAATTTGGGTTAGATGGTCATAAAACCCTCAGTTTACCCTAGTCATGCTCAAGTAAGCATCGTCTGTGATCCGTCAGTTTCCCTTTTTATTTGGGTTTGCGGGTCCGGTAATTGGTTGGCTTACTTGGTTTGCGTGTGGTAAATAGAGTATTTAACCCTAAGTATTTATTTTGATTTAATGTGTTCATTTACACATTAGTAATTGAGGAATAAAAATAAATAGGTTTCTTTTATGTGATTAATCATTAATTAAAAAGATCGCTCTATTTATGTTTGTAGCGAGTTTAATTTAATGGTTAATTTTAAATAACGAATTTATTCAGTTTATGTATTTTAAAAAGTGAAGAGTTAAATTATTAGAAATAAAAATAATTCAATCCCTTTTTGTTTTCTAGAATAGAAAGATTAATTTTAATTATTTAAGAAAATCAATTTTGACTAGAAAAGTGAGTTTTATTCATATTTATTTTATATAGTGTGTAAGATTGATTTTGAGAATTTAATTTAATTAAAAATATTTTACCCTCATTAATATTGTGAAATGCAACTATTAGCTTTGTTAATTAAAAATTAAATGAGGGAGAAAATCATTTCTTTTAATTAACTAAATTTATAATCTCAATGCATAAACAATTCAACTATGAGATAATTCCATAAACTTAATTAATTAATTAATTAAATTAAGTTGCAAGCTGCATGATATTGGAAATTTATTTTTATTTAAATTTTAGTGGAAAAATAAATTAGATTAATTATATTTATTGTTCCTAGAATTTTAAATAAATAAAAAAGAATAAATTTAAAAAATGAATAAAAGAATTAATTGGAATTAAAGTATTGTTTTAATTCTTTATTTAGAAAATTAATTAATTTGCATGAGAAAAGAAAAGAAAGAATAATGATATTTAATTATTGCATGTTAGCTTATCTTTTGTTATAAAATTAGAAAATAAAATAAAATTACTTTTATTCTAAATTTAGTTTTTTTTGAGAAAAAGCTATTGAACCTAGAATTTTAGTTTAAATAGGGAATAGGTCTTTATTTTAGATACACAGGAAACAGGTCAGGAATTTAGGTGAAGAAATTTATTGGAAGCTTATTGAAAAGATTAGGGCTCTTCTACAGATTTCTTCCAGGAAAGCTATACCAGGTTGGGTGGCTTCTTTGATTTGTTGGTTTTTAAGAAAATAATTCTATTTTTCTCTGAATGGTGTGTGTGTAAATTATTTGTCAGATCCAAAACCCTCTTCTGGTTAATTTAGGTTTTGATTTAAAATTCTTGCCTGATGTTAATTTTCTAGTTAATGGGAGTAATTTAATTTTGAGAAAATTAGGGAAATTATTATAGAAAAATTATTCTCTCTTATTGATTTGTTCTGATAATCCTTTAAATAAATCTCTGTGAATTTAATTAATTTCCTTAGAAATAAATTTAATTGTGAATTAAATTTATTGGATTATCTAATTTAAAAAAAAATGTAATTGGAATAAAATTCTATGAATGAATTTTATTGAGTTGGGAATTTTATTCCTATGTAAATTTTGTCGAAAGGTTTTTTTTTTATGAATCTGGAATTTATTTTCATGTTTTAAAAATTAAAAAAATAAATAAATAGATAAATAAATAAATAAATAATAATAATATGTAACTTTGGGTAGGGAGCTACCTATAGTAGCATCCGCTACCGGCGGTAGCAAGGGCTACCATGCGGTAGCAAGGGCTACCGTGTGGTAGCATGGGCTACCGTGCCAGGGCCGAAATATTAATTTTTATTTATTTTTAATTATGCTTTTATCCTGTGCGTACTGCGACATGGTAATTTCGGGTTTCGTGCCCAGGGGTTGGGTAATCGGAATAATTTATGATTTATAATATATAATATGTATATATATATATACATATATGTATATATGTATATATATAAATACATATATGTGTATATGTATATATATATACATATATGTGTAAATATATATATATATATATATATATATATATATATACACATATATGTATTTATATATGTATTTATATACATATATGTATACACACACACACACACACACACACACATATATATATACAAAGAAACCAATTTGCCATTTGTCCAATAAGTTAAATAAGATCTCATAGAAATAATTCTCCTAATGTATTTTAACATAATTATCAATTATAAAAAATTATAAGCTTTTATGAAACATTCAAACTATAAATTGATTTTATAACTATAATATAATCGTATGCATACCTACACACACACACACACACACACACACACACACACACACACACACACACACACACACACACACACACACACATATATGATGTATATATATATATAGGTATGCATACGATTATATTATAGTTATAAAATCAATTTATAGTTTGAATGTTTCATAAAAGCTTATAATTTTTTATAATTGATAATTATGTTAAAATACATTAGGAGAATTATTTCTATGAGATCTTATTTAACTTATTGGACAAATGGCAAATTGGTTTCTTTGTATTAAATAGTCATACTTTCTTATTGTCTGGAAAATCTTTGATTTCAAGTTATTTATGCTTTTGGCTGTTTTAAGAAAAGATTGCCTGTATTAAGATCTTGTGTAAATGGTGTTTGCAGTCAAGCTTAATTTCATTGCAATTCTGGTTGAGTTGTCATTGTGTCCTATGTTGATATTTTTGTTTGGACCCTATCATTCAGATGATTTGGGGTACTTGTTTATGTCTTCGGTTTCTAGTTTGGTTGTTGCCTTGTGGTGGTGTTTTAACTGATCCTGTCCTTTATGCGGATGTCGAGTGTTGTTTTGTGGTTGACCATAGCGGGTCAGGTCTCTAGTTAGAGTATTGTCGAGCAATGGACCTTGTATTAGCTTGTAATATGTTCAGTTGGATCTGTTTCTATGTAAGGACCATTTATGTATTTATTGACCAATGTGGTCGGTTGTGTATTGGTATGATTCGACTCGATGGCAGGAATGTAAATGATGTGGAACTTATGTACCCTAAACTTATTTAATTTATCAGAGGGGTCTTGCAGTTGAGTAGACCCAAAGATGTAGCCCTCTAGGGGTGAACTCCGAGATCATTTTGGTGTTATGTGTTGCTTTTGTTCTTATGTTTCATGTTTTAGTGATAGCATGTATGGATGACATTTTGATAGAATGTGTAAGTGGATTAGATGAAATTAATTGTAAATGCATGTATGCAGTCGTCTTTTAAATGTAGTAAATTGGATCATGAAAGAATGTAGATTAGAATAATGGAATATATTTAGTTATTGTTAAGGAAATCAAGTATGCATGGAAAGATCTCGTTGGTTTATGATGAAATTCATGTGTGTTATTAAATTGGATGCATGATTCAAATTTTAATGAAAAGTATGAACGTAAGGTATGAATAAATTTTAATGGATGAACTTTGTCTTGAGATCTATATTTTGTTTACTGAAAGAAATTATCCTTGTTTAAGAATTATCTCGTTATTAAGACAATCGGCTTATTGGATTAATTAGCATGAGTTAAGTTAATTGTGTAATTAAGTAATCATGTCGGGAAACTCTTTAGGTGTTAGTTGATGTCTTCTACTGTGTAATCTATACTTTGATATCTTATTGTATCTTTATGTTGTGTCTTATTTAAAAAAAAAAAATTATTGCACTCCATTCGTGTGTTTTAGCTTTATCCCTTCGGGGTTTCCTGGTGAGGCATTACACTAACTGATTAAGTTTGGTGAATTGGTTATATTGGTTTATGATGTGATGATAAGAAGCAATGATTATGACATGTATGATTATTGTATGAAGACAATTTCAAGTGATTTTGGTGAACTGTTGTAATATTTTTTGTCTAGCGAATGATCATGTGTATTGCATATAATGCAAAGCACATGATGAGTTACTAAGTTCAATGAAGCGGTGATCAAGGAGCGATCAAGGTTTTCTTGATTGATGTGCAGAGATTGCTATGTAATCTAACAATCATACTTAAACTAACTTGTTTGTAATCTCTATGAGAATTAGGTTTTTTGTTGTGTTACTGACCTAATTGATTTATTTATAAGGTTGATGAAGTTGTTTAGTTTAATGAGTTGGAAAACAATTGAAAAGATTAGTTGAGTATGTGGTTGCCGAACCGGATGATGTATTTGCAATTTGAGTAAAGGCAGATAGGAGCATGAAATGGATCTAATCAAGAAAGTGTAGTGATATTCATACATATCTACAAACTCCTATTGTTTTCCAACAATTAGAGCAAAATTGAAATCTCCTAACTAGGTAAGCTCTAACAAGCTTGGTACTATTCAAATCCTCTAACAAGGTGATCCATTAGCTTGGATTTTCAAATCCTCTACCGAGGTTAATCCTTACAGGGTATTTCTTCTAACAAGGTATTGTAGTCAATCCCTTAACTGAGTGGTTCCTAATATGATTAGTTCTTAACAGGACTTTTGTAAAGCTTTAACAAGCTAGGCTCCTAACAGGGCGAACTTCAGAAGAGTTCAGATAGTTATCTTGTGAGTCTCATCTCACTGTGGTTTTTCCTATTTAGGTTTCCACATCAAAATATTTGTGTCAAGTGGTGAATCTTTTTGTGGTTACATTCTTATGGTTGATTTACTTAACTACTTTGATAAGTTATGATAATCGAGAACATTGAGAAATGAAGTCTATTGACATATGAAAAAACATTTGGATGTTTATGAGTTTGAAGTTGTTCACTGTTAATTTGTTGTAATAGTCAACACGTTTATCTTTTGAGTTTTTATCTTGACAGTGATATTACATTGATAGTTATAAGTTTACTTTGAGAGATTAATTTTTGAGATTGGTGAAGTTTATTATCAGTAGTTCACTGGATACTTATTCTTTCATCATACTATCAATTGGTATCAAAGCTTATCAAGTCCTCTAAGATATAAGCCTAACAATTTGAGGTAAAGATCTTGCAGATCATGATAAAGAAGGAAGGTCTGAAGTTTAATAGAGAGAACTATATGACATGGAGTGACATAATGAAAATTTATATCAAGAGTCTGGGAAGCTAGTATTGGGAACATGTCGATACTAAATATGTTGCACCTACTGGGATGTTTACTGATGATCAGAAGAAAGAGAAACAAGAAAATCATCAAGCATTAGAGGCCATTATCATTTCTTTATCGATGTAGAGTATGTAGATGTTCATGGTCTAGAGACTGCATATGAGGTATGGAAAAAAATTGAAGAGATTTATAACAGTGATGAACATGTTAAGATTGCTAAAGAAGAGAGTCTTAGAGGAAATTTTTATGACATGTAGATGGCTGAAGGTGAGAATATCCAGCAGGATGGTCAAAGGATAAAGGAGATAGTCAGTGAAATTAAGAGTGTAGGAGGTAAAGTGGAAGATTCCACAGTGATCAGTAAGGTACAGAGAACCATGTTACCTATCTATGCTATCCGTGTTGCAGCCATTCAGGAGCTGAATTTCATTGACAAAACTAAGGCAACTCTTGACTTCATCATCGGCAAGCTTACTACTTTTGAATTAAATGGTTATGATGGTAGTGTACAGAAATCTGAGTCTGCATTTAGAGCTACTATTAATAAACCATTTGTGAGACAAAGTAGAGATGCCAGTCACAGTTATGAATCCAGATCAAGCAAAGAAGTTGATGATGAAGATAGTTTAGTTGAGCTTGAATCATTGTTGGCCAAGCGATTTCCTAGAGGTACAGGTAAATATAGAGGTAAATTACCTTTGAAATGTTTTGCATGCAACAAGATTGGACACATAGCTACTAACTATCCTAATGGTGATAATGAGCACAAATGAGAGAAAATCAAGAATTATAAGGGTAAAGGAAAAAGAGATTGTCTTATTATTGTTGATGGTGGTATCACTAATGAAGAATATGATGGTGATTCTAATGAAGGCATTGTGTTTGTATCCATTACAGAAGAGATATCAGACTAGAAGGCATTAGTATCTAGGATGGATGACTCTTATGATTGGATCATTGATAGTGGTTGTTCACATCACATGACCGATGATCGGAGAAAATTTATTTCTTTGAAGGAGTTTGATGGCAGAGTTGTAAGATTTGGTAATGACTCACCTTGCATGGTTAAAGACAAGGGAACTATTTTTCTCAATGGAAAGAGCAGTGCAGATGATGTCTACTGGGGTGAAGGTTTTAAGCATAATATTTTGAGTGTGGCACAACTCAATGAGAGAGGATACCCATTGGAGTTTAAGAATGGTATGTGCAAAATCTATGGTAGAAAAGGTGAATTGATTGCGACCAGGAAGCAAACTAAAGGTAACTTGTTTCACCTTAATCCTAGAGTCAACAACTATTTAATTGAAAAGATAGATGATAATTGGCTTTGGCATAGGAGATTTTATCATATAAACTTTGATAACATTGTTAAAGTGAGTAAGTCCAAGACAATGAGAGGTTTGCCTCAATTGGACAAACCGGTTAATGCTCTATTCAAAGTATTTCAGTAGGGAAAGATGACATCCTCAACTTTCAAGAGAAAATATTTTTCAGCGGAACATTTGTTAGATTTAGTTTATATAGATCTTTGTGGACCAATAAGGACAAAAAGTATTCAAGGTGATAGATATTATATGATCTTCACTGATGATTTCTCAAGGATGATGTGGGTCACATTCTTGAATGATAATATTGAAGCTTTTGGTAGGTTCAAGGCATTTAGGGCCTTAGCTAAGAAGGAAAGTGGTAAGAAGATAAACTGTCTGAGGATAAATCAAGGCAGTGAAATTATTTATGAGGAATTCACTAGATATTGTGAAGAAAATGGTATCAAACAATAACTTTCTACACCCAGGAAACCACAACAGAATGGTATCACAGAGAGAAACAACCGATCAGTTCTTGAATCTGCTAAGATGATGTTGATACAAGGAGGTGTAGAAAAAACTTTCTGGAGAGAAGCTGTCAGTACAACTATCTACACTATGAACCAAATTTTGGTAAAAAGAGGTAAGGAAAAGACTCCTTATGAATATTGGTATGGAAGATCACTTGATGTTAGTTATTTCAAGATATTTGGAAGAAAATGTTTTATTAAGAGAGGTGATTATATTAGAAAATTTGAAGCTAAAAGTGATGAAGGTATATTTCTTGGCTATTCCACCAAGAGTAAGGCCTACAAGTGTTTTAACAACCGTACATAGAGAATTATTGAGAGTGTTGATGTTCAAGTGGGTGAATATCCTAAAGTCTAAGAGGAACCCAGTTTGGAGAAGAATGATGAAGATCCTTGCATTTTATTTTTGGAACCAAAGACTGTGAAATCTGAAACTGGCAAAGCAAATACCGATGTACTAGTTCAACCAAAATAGATAAATTAAGAAGAAGATGATAATAATGAAGAAGAAGCTAAACCTGAAGATAATGATCATGTTATTCCAAGATATGTGAGACTGAATCACAATCCTAAATAGATTATTGGGGATAAGGATGTTGGAGTACTAACCAAAAGAAGAATCAAAGAGAATTCTTGCATGATCTCCACTATTGAACCAAGAACTGCTAAGGAAGTATTTGGTGATGATCATTGGGTTAAAGCTATGAAGGAGGATTTAGATCAAATTGACAAGAACAACACATGGACCCTAGTACCCTAACCAGTAAATAAAA
This sequence comes from Cryptomeria japonica, assembly GCF_030272615.1. Taxonomy (NCBI): domain Eukaryota; kingdom Viridiplantae; phylum Streptophyta; class Pinopsida; order Cupressales; family Cupressaceae; genus Cryptomeria; species Cryptomeria japonica. Next base: position 269,049,835 of record NC_081408.1, read on the forward strand.
ATGTGATAGGTACCAAGTGGGTATTTAGGAACAAGTTGAATGAAGATGGTGTTGTAGTTCGCAACAAAGCTAGGTTGGTTTGCAAAGGTTATGCACAAGAGGAAGGAGAAGATTATGGTGAGAATGTTTCACCAATGGAAAGACTAGAAGGTATCAAAACTTTACTTTCATTTTTAGTACACAAGAAATTCAAGGTATACTAGATGGATGTTAAGTCAACATTTTTGATTGGGATACTAGAAGAAGAAGTATACATTGAGCAGCCAGATGGTTATACTTTGACTAATGAGAAAGACATGGCATGCAAATTGCATAAATATTTATATGGATTAAAGAAGGTATAGAGAGAATGGTATGAAAGGCTTCATACACATCTGATTAAGATAGGCTTTCTGAGAACCAATGATGATAGTAACATATATCTCAAATCTGAAGGAGATAAAATATTGGTCAACGAAGTATTCGTAGATGATATCATATTTGGAGGTAATGATGACATGAGAAATAGTTTTGTAGATGAAATGAAAAATGAGTTTGAAATGTCTTTAGTGGGAGAAATAAAAAATTTCATAGGCTTGCAAATACAACAAATGAAGAATGGTATTTTCATCACATAGTCTAAGTATGTGAAAGAGGTCTTGAAGATATTTGGCATGAGTGATTGTAAACCAGTTGGGACACCAATGGTTACAGGTTGTAAGTTGTCTAAGGAAGATGGATCCATATATGTTGATGAGAAGGAATACAAGTCAATGATTGGAAAATTGCACTATGTTGTTTAGAGCAGTCTGGACATAGCTCATGCAGTTGGCATAGTTGCTAGATTCTAGCAGAATCCTAAGGAAACACATTTGATAGCAATGAAGAGGATTTTTTAGATATTTGAAAGGTACTATTGACTATGGATTATGGTATCCATATGGAGGAAATGTTGACTTGAAGGTGTACACAAATGCAAATTGGGCAGGAAATGTTGACGACCGGAAAAGCACAACCAGTGGAGCATCTTTTCTTGGAGGAAGACCTGTCTCATGGAGTAGTAAGAAGTAGAGTTGTACCTCACAATCTACTACTGAAGCTGAGTATGTTGCAGCTTACATGAATTGTACTCAGGCTATCTGGATGAGGCACATTTTATAAGGTTTTAAGATGAAGATTCCAGAATCTATAAAATTTTTATGTGATTATACAAGTACCATAAATATTTCCAAGAACCTTGTTTTGCACGCACGAACCAAGCATATTGAATTGAAGTGTCATTTCTTAAGGGAAAAAGTACAGAGTAAAGATGTGATCTTGGAGCATGTTTCTACCAAGGAGAAACTTGCAGATATTTTTACTAAACCTCTATCTAAGACTAATTTTGAGTATCTTTGAAGTCAGCTAGGGGTAGTACCCCTTCATGAGGTCACTTAGGCATGATATAGATTACACCAGTCCCGGAGCTACTTGGAGAAATTTATAGAAGGATTGGTGTAGAAGTGGAGTTATTCCATAGGGGGACCATCAAGTTGCAGGTTGTTGATGTTGCACAGTGAAATTTGAAATTATATGTTTTACTTTATATTTGGCATTGTTGTCAAAGGGGGAGCAGAATTATGTGATTATGGGAAGAAGAACCAGTGACAAGCTGAAGACATGGAAAGCATGGTGAATACTTGGTAATGTAAACCTGGATTCCTATTCACAAAACATGCAACAATCAATAGTATTGATATTTGTATTGCCATCAATGCCAAAGGGGGAGATTGTTGGCATTTGCATGAAGATTGCATTAATGATATTTTATGTTGTCATTGATCTCAATTGACTGGTAATGATATTATTGATATTTTTTTAATATTATTTTGTAACCAATAGGAAGAATTTGTGGAGTGAACCAGTATTGCTATATGTTGGAGAGTTGAATGGTAACCGGTAAACCCTACCTGTTGTTTTTGAAAACCCTAACCAATTAAGTTTGGTGAATTGGTTATATTGGTTTATGATCTGATGATGAGTGGAAATGATTATGACACATATTATTATTGTATGTAGACAATTTTTGTTGGCATTGTGTTGTCATTGATGTCAACCAGTATGAGATGACCACCGGTAGATGAGATGTATGTGCAACACCGATATGAAGGAGTAATGTATGTGATAGCTTGGATAGCACCTTGTGTTCCTAAACACCAGTAAAGGTTAAGAAGATTCTCATAGAAGTCATCAGTACACAAGTTAGCGCCTAACTTGTATGATGAGATAGAAAGGTGTTTTAGTAGTTGTTTGTGATCAAGAGGTAGAGTGTTATCCGAATCACATCAACACTGAAAGATAAGAATAAATCAGTATGCTAAGAGGTTGCAGAACAAAAAGACTCCCATTGAATGAAGAAGCAATAATCAAGCAAAGCATTGACTGACAATAAATGTGCTCACATCACATCACATGAAGAACATTGCAGGATGCAGAAGACAAAGTGTTATCTCATCTAGCAAGTGGAGCTTATCTCCTATTATGCATTGATTGCATCATAGTTTGGAAAGATAAGAGTGAGGAAGTGTGAAGTGTTTGTCATCTTGACAAACTAGTTGTGATATGGTCAAAGCTAATCAGGGAAAAGGAAAGGCTGAGTAGATGCAAACAGAGGAATCTGACCTGACTGAAAGAAGATGGAGCCTTGAGAAAGAATGATGACATGGTGTCATCAAGAGTGGTAATCGGTATGTAAGTCTACTGGTTATATAAAGTAAGGTGGAGATGTAGAAGACCTCGCCATTGTGGGAATGAGCATACTTAGGACTTATCAGTCTGGAGACCGGTTTGAGTGTGTCCATCGATTGTTCAAGTCAAGAGAAAATATGACAAGGTAACCGATAGAATGGTTGAGATCGGAAGGGTTAGCAAACCAGTCGAAGTAAGGAACTGGTAGGATGGTTGGTCAGTAATCCTACCTAGATCGACTTGAAGTGCCAAGATGGTAGATAGTCAACATGGAGTCAACATGGAAACTCGCAGTTGGATAAAGATAGAATGTACAATGATAGGGTTGTTGCAGGGTTGATCAACTTTAATGAAAGACCCCACAAATCATGAACTTGTTGTTGAGCGATTGTAGGGGTTTGAGGCTCGAGGTCTGGAAGAAAACTATGAGCTAGCTAAGAGATATTGAGAAGATCAAGATGATGAAGGAAACAACCCAATAGATCTTTCATGACTAACGAAAGTATTTGCAGTGAAGGTAAAAAGCAAATCCCCAGGAATGAAAGGTGTGATCGAGGAGATGCGACTATGGCGAAGATGTGCATTCAAATGTCAGAAAGATCAAATCATGCAAGATTTGGTTGGATTTGGTTTGCTTTAAGGATGGTGAGATAACCCTAACCACCTAAACTTTAAATTAGCTTTTGGTGAGAAATTTGGGCTTTAAGTAAAAAGGCCTAAGAAATTGTTTGTGTTGCTGAAGAGGTGTATATTGTGTTGTTGCAAAGTGGAAGACTTTTGCAAGTAAGAATAAGATCAGCCAATTGTTTAATGAACATCTAAGAAGAGAGAGAGAGAGAGAGAGAGAGAGAGAGAGAGAGAGAGAGAGAGAGAGAGAGAGAGAGAGAGAGAGAACCTGGTTGAAGCCTTCAACCAGTTGGAGAGAAGAACCTGTAGTTCTTACACCGACAGAGTGTGATACCGGTGATGTGCAGAGAGTAAGTTGTAGATCCAATAGAAAAACAGTAGGTGCAGAGCAGGAAGAAGAGTGAGTCGATAAATTAAAGGGTATTCCATCGACAAAGTAAGGCATTTGATAAGGTTGCAAGATTCACTTGTAACATAATAACAACTTATGTATTTGAAGTTTGCATTGTGAACAGTGAGCTGTAGCTTGGTGTAGGGGTTGAAGCTCCTTTGGGTTGTAGCCCATGAAACTGATAGGGCTTGTAGCTCCTTGGACTAGTTCCCTAAAGTCAGGGGTTGTAGCTCCTTGGGTTGGTTCCCTAAAGTCAGGGGTTGGTGCTCCTTGGGTTGGTGCCCTAAACTTTATAACTGTGTTATACTGTGAGGTTGGATTGGAGCAGTAGTCTCCAACAACATTTCTCACCAAGGTTTTTCCCATCTTGGGTTTTCCTCATATATACTGGTGTAATGTGATGTCTCCTTGTGTGTGTGTGTGTATTTGAGTTAGTCTCTTTACTAACCGGTAAGCCTACACTATTCTTGATTCACAAACCGGTGTTGCTCACAATGGATAGCTAAAAGGAAAAGTTTCGAGAACCACTAATTCACCCCCTCGCCCTCTCAGTGGTGCATTGTGTCTAATAATTGGTATCAAAGAATAGGATCCTAGTTAGAAGAGTTTTCTACAACTTGGGTAGATTCTGACCTAAGGACACAATGATCTATTCAGTATCTATCTCTGCCCCAGTATTTGATGGTTCAATTTTTTCTATTTGAAGTTGCAAAATGGAAGTTTTCTTATCCTCTTTAGGGTTTGATGTGTGGATGTTAGTAGTGGATGGTCTCTCTAGAAAGGTCAGTCTTCCTACTTGATGTGTAGAAGAAAGAAGAAACCAGTGCAATGAAGAAGCCATGCAGGCTATTTTTAGTGTGCTCACCAGTGATGTCTCTTCATAGGTGGTAAGTGTAAAACAACAAAGAGATTATGAGAAAGATTGAAGAAGCTCTATGGAAATGAACCCTCAATAGTAGATCCTAGATTTGAAGGAAATATGAGAAATACATCTCATATTTATCTGGACGAGGAAGATGGATCTTCCTACAGTCACCGCAGTAAAGAAGAAGGAGCTCAACTCTTTGTGGCTCAAGAATCTGAAAGTGGTTGTGCAACCACCACTTCTCAGCAAGATGTGTTGAGCAGTGATGATGATGAAGAGGAAGACATGGAAGATAGCTCTTGCCATCAAGATCTCTCTAATGATGAAGAAGCAGGTGAAGTTGACCTTGAAGGAGAGCTTGTAAATACACTTGAAGAACTCAATAGAGTTAAAAGAGAATACAAGCTATTCAAGAATGCTGATATTGTGGAACATAACCAGTTAGTCAAATGCCTTGAAGAATCAGAGAAATGCATCTCAAAGTTGAAGAATCAGGCAAAAGACACTAGGGTATGCTGGTGTGAAGATCTAGCCTCTCAGCCAGAAATAAAGGACAAAAAAATTTAGTGGCTGCTTGAAGAAAACAAAGGCCAAAGCTCTCCAGTTAGATGTGCTCCTCGAAAGAAGGTTGACCTGACCAGAGCTGGTGTAGACTTGGAGACAAAAGTAAAGATCAATTTTGCAATGTTGTGGACTTGGTGAGGAAGTAGCAAAGGAGACCCTCTGCCGACAGAGGGTAAAGAAATGCTACCACTCATAGGGGGAAGCATGTGTAGGAGGAGAAGAAGAGATCAGAGGAGACAGGTGCTCAAAATGGACAACCAAGAGTCCATTCCAAAAGAGGAAAAGATGGGGATGCAAAACCAGCAAGATCCTCTCATGCATGGAAGAACAAATATGTAAGTCATATGTTGTCATTTACCGGTTATTGTTTTGCATGTAATGTTTATGGCCATAAGGAAAGGGAGTGTAGAATGAGATTCAGAAAGGACCATTTAGGATTTCATAGAAATCATTCTTATGGGAAGGGTGTATCTAAAAGTAGATACATGCATGACCTTTATCCTCATTGTGTCAAGATTGGTTGTCATAACTACAATGGATCTGGCCATAGAATGTTTGATTGCAGGAAGAGGAACCTGCGGTTACATAGAGGTCAACAAAATGGCCATGCTCCGCAAAAAGGTGAAAATAGAGCATATGGAAAGCAAAGACTCGCTTGGAATAAGATAAGTGGTGTTCCAACAAGGTATCCAAGGAAACCAAGTAATGGCTGCAATGACATGACAAATTATGTATGTGAGGATATTTATGTAAGGGTTATTTCGGTAAAGGATTTAGGGTTTCAGATCAGAATAGACATAGCTCAAATCGGAACTGCATTTTGGCATAGAAGATGCCATCTTAGTAGTTTAACACTTCTCTGGATTGTAGTCTGGATTTATATGTAGTTAGTTAGGCTCCATTTGTGATTGAGCAATGTGCTCTATGCTGTAAGTGTTGGCATTCTATAATCTAGTGAGAAATGATGGTCTTGTCATTGATGGCAACCTACCGGCAACCTTGTGGCATTCATCTAGTAAATCACCGACAGGCACCAACACTGGCAGACACTTCATCGACACCGACAAGAATATATACCAACACCCCAGCCGACAGGAATAAACTTTTGTTTATTGTATTTAATTGTAAATATCTTTTGTAAAGACGACATGGCATATTGTAATAGACTCATATATGTATGATATCTTGTAAATCATTTTGTAATGATGTATGTATGATAGATGTGGTAGAAGTGATGAGTGATTATTAAGGAAAATTTTGTATAAGGTTTATGGTTATAGTATGAGCTTAAACTGGTACTGAACCTGGCATAGAAGATGCTGAAATGTAGAAGTAAATTATATTGGATTTTCATAATCCATTTTGTAAGTCAGTGAGACTTCCATTTTATATATTGAGTAGTGAGCTCTAGGTAGTTGGCCTTCCTACATGTGTAGGCCCCTCATTGTAAGTAATGTCCATTGATTGGCCAGTGAGTGAATATTGTGGGTCACAAATCCCACCAAAGTTTTTCCCACACCGGGTTTCCTCATTAAACATCTTGTGTTATGGTGTGTTTTCTATGTTGTCTTTATTGTTCCTATTTATTGCATTAATTATTGCTTACTAGTACACTATTTTGGAATGCAAAATGCTTAATAAGGTTAAATATTCTATTAACTGGCTAGATACCAATTCACCCCCCCTCTTAGTATCTTTGGGAATATCATTAATCCTAACAATTGGTATCAGAGCCCCGTCCTCTATTTTCAAAAGTCTAACAGCTTGAGGAATATTCTGACACCGGTATTGATGGAGAACTTAAGAAAGCAATTAGAAGGAGCTCTTGTGGAAGATTTGGGCACTTATCTAATCAATACAGAACACAAACTGGCATAGGATATGGAAAGGCTATTCAAAAAAATAATGTGACTTTTTATGCTTGTAACAAGATTGGACATATTGCAAAATTTTGTAGAAGGAAGACTTCACCGACAAATAATAAAGGACCTAGTTTGAAAGGCAAAGAGAAGGTAGATGAGGTAAATTAAGAATTTTCAAAACAGTGGATTAGGAAGAGAGATCAAAATGTTGATGAGACTATTCCTTCACCGATAGAAATGAGTATTACTCCACCGGGAGGAGATTCTTCATCCAACTAAAAAGTAACCCTTTGGGGGTATTGCAGCAAGTTGAACATCATGCAAATTATCCTCGGTAGATGGTGAGAAGATAGATTTCTTCTCTACCGGCAGATGTGTTAAGTTTCACTTAACTGACGAGCATTTAATGCGGTTGTTGGAAGAAAAGACATTATAAATAATATTTTTTTCCCTTTTTTTCAATTCACCGAGCATTCAAACTTTCAGAGAGCATGAAATCCGAGTGAAGGCATCCAAGGCGAAGAAGTGAAGCGATTTCTCTCAAGAACTCAACCATTATCAATTAGCTTAAGGTATTTTTCAAAGGCTTCCTCCTCTGCTCCGAAATTTATTGCAAACCCTACTGTTGTGGAAGTTGTGAAACGCCCTAGGCCTATTTTTAAGATTATCCCTGAAATAGCCAAGCAAGATGATTCTATTGGCATTTTTTCAAAAATTCCAAAAGGTGTTGCTTATGCTGAAGACCCTAGAATCTATATTCACTGCAATATTGAGGAATTAGGTTCTAAGGAAATATTGAGAATGTTTAAAAATTTTATCTGTGGTGAAAATAGAAATGTAAACCCGAGCACAAGGTAATTGAAACTTTAGGTTTTGTGGAAATCTTGGACATCCCTGAATTTTCTGAGGAGGTAGTAAGAATTGTCCTTAGCAGAGTTCATGGAGAATTTTTTTGGCTAGATTCAATTTGCAAAATCACCAAGGAATCATTTAGGGCAGTGACAGGTTTACCCTCCACTGGTAGTAGGACAGATAAGACTAAGAAGGTTCCTAATAACACTGTCATGACATTAACAAGAGCAACATATGATAGCAGATCCCTGAGAGTAAATGATGTCAAAGATGAAAATGTCAGATTCATAAGCATGAACCTAGGTTATAAGACCGCACATGCAAAGCCACTTAACTCAGTTTCCAGTCTTTTCATTAAAAGTGCTTATGATATGGTGAATAACGATGCAAAAATAGATGTATGTGAGTGGCTAAAAGATGAACTGATAGATAATCTGAAAAGGATAAAAGGTGGTAAGAAAGGAACATTTCATTTGGGCAATCTTTTGGTATGTCTTATGTTATATTTCACAAAAGAAGTTCCCACTATTGGAAAGAAAGATTTTGGATATGATATACTGGTAGACAAATAATTGCTAGAAATATTCACCGATATGGGCACTGACAAGGAAAACAATATAATAGAGTACTTCAAAACCTTGAAAGGAAAAATGAAAATAAGGGAGAGACTACCAAAGAGTGTAGTGGATAAGTACAACAAGGAAATATGTTTTGTAATAAAAAAAGATGAAATTTGGATGGAGGCAGTTCTTCCTAGAACTATATGGGTAACTGAAATGAGGTATGAGGCAGATGTAAATATCATTGAAACTTATGCTAAAGCCTTGTTAGAGGCACCTAGAGAACTGAAAGAAAAGGTTTTTGGAAATGCAGAAACAATAGAAAGTGGTGTACAGACAATGAAACAGAGAAAAAAAAGAGAAAAATACATAAGGAGTACAACAAAGCAAGTAAAGGAAATAAAAGAAAACATAATGAACAGAACTGGAATAAAGGAAAGTTGCCTAGAAGGATTACAACCAGAGGCACATATCTCACCGGTTGGTAGATCATCTTACAGTGAGATACCTGTCGAGTTTAAGAGAGTTTATAGGAAGAGAAAACCTTCACCGGTACCCTCTCCTCCACCCAAGAAAACAAGAATAACAAGGCAGAAGCAACATGCAGTAAGACCATCGACAAAGAAGTTGACACTAAAGAAGAAACAACAACAAGTTATACCACCTCCGGATAACTTATTGAGTGAAATCATTGATGATGGCAATCTATCAAATGTTAGCAAACTGTATAATACTTTCACTAATGTAGAAAAGGAAAGTATTGAGAATAGCATAATTCTACATCTTGACATATACAAGAAAGTATTAATATAAGTTGTAGATTATTTGCCAAATGAATTGTGCATGAGGTTAGATGCAAAGAGGATTGCAGTTATGGAGCTAGATAAGAAACTAATGATTGAAAAAATTCTAGTGGTACATCTGGTTAACTCTGTAGAGGAAATTGATGAACTTATTAGTGAAGCTAACAAATCATTTTTTGCAAGCGGACACCAGCGTGTAAGCCTAATGGCTGGTAGAGTCAATGAAATTGCAAAGGAAACAACAGACAAGTGGGACATCTTTTTTGTAGAGAAGGAAATATAGGAAGAGTTGAACAGACCTAAGAAAACTTTCAAGGTTTATCAAAAGGACAGAGACAAAAGAAAAGGTAAAGTTGGTGGATTACCAAACATAAAAGAAACTGACAACCTACCACCACCTTTGGTTACTCCACTTGTACAGACTGATAACATACCAGCTACTGAAAATGTTAACACACCACATGAGGATACAACCCTGAGTTAGAAATTTTATACACAATGAATATTGATACTCAGGAAGTAAACATTGTAGTGGACAAGGATAGCATTGAAGTGAAAAATAATATTGCTAACACTGAAAACATTGCAGAGCAACCGACATAAAATATTGAGGTTAGAATGCAAATAGAGAAAACAGTGCTTATAGAGAAATGTTTGGATAGTGAAACAAATACTAGTAGTATAGATGCTGGCATGGTAAAACCGATAGAGACAGAGATACCAACAGTGGATAACATAGAGAAACCAACAGAGAAATTGGCAGAAGGACATATACATGTTGAGGTAGCAAAACTGGTAATCACTGAGAAGCCTAAACCTTTTGTAGTTGAAATGCTAACTTAGACTGATCCACTAGAAGTTGATTCAAGCAAATTGGATGCTAGTATTGCAAGCACCGATATAGTAAAGGTAGTTGGTCAGACTTCTGGTACTTCACTAAGCAAATTCAGACCTACAAATGTGACTAAAGTACTTCTGGACTCAATAAAGAAGATAACGGATTATAATACATTAGCCTATAAGGAAATTGATGACACTATTCCTATTCTTAAGATGATTGCACCAAAATGCAATTTAGAGAAAGTAAAGGATTCTTTAAGTCAGTTAGACATATTATTTATTTTCATTGCTGGAAATATTTTAACAATTGATCAAATAAATGAGGAAACATTCAAAGAGAAAATGGAAAAGGAAAAAGAAAAATTCTTTGAGGAAACAATAAAGAAGTGCACGGAACACATTAATACACTTTTATCGGTACTGAATACAATAATTTTGGAGTATAAGGAAGTGTACAGGGATACTTGCAAGACAAATATGTTGACAGTGGACATTGATAAGGAAATAAGAAAAGTTCAAAAGGAGATAAATGATATTGCTTATAATATCATTGGTTCATCTAAACCTATATGAGTCATTGAACAAGAGATAGAAGGATTTGACTAAAAATTGGAAAAGCTAGAGAAAAAGAAAGCAAGGATCAAGGCAAAAGCCAGAGAGCTTAAGCATAAACTTAGTCCTAAATTAGACAACCTTATCTCTCTAAGGAAAGAGATCTCTGAGGCATTAATTCAAGGTCAAAAGTCACTGGAGGATCATATGCATCATCTCATTGATACAATCCATAGAAATGAGGCAACCATGAAGGACAACAACAGATTCATACAAAGTTTAAACTTTGTTTTGGCTGACATATTCCAAATTATAACCAACCAGTTACAAAGTTCAAGGCAAAACTTTGCACTCATTTGAACAATTTTTGACAACCTTTGTCATTGATGTCAAAGGGGGAGTAGTGGATAGAGAAAAATGGCTATTTAGAGGAAATCATCCACTCAGGGGGAGCACACATTTTTGGTAAATTTTTGGACTTCATTTTTGGAAACAATTTTTTGATTTTTCTCATGAGTGTTACCATCAATGCCAAAGGGGGAGATTGTTGGCATTCTACACTCTAGTGAGAAATGATGGTTGGGAGATTGTTGGCAACCTTGTGGCATTCATCTGGTAAAACACCGACAGGTACCGACAAACACTTCAGCGGGAGCGGCAAGAATGTATACCGGCACCCCAGCTGACATGAATAAATTTTTGTTTATTGTATTTAATTGTAAATATCTTTTGTAAAGATGACATGGCATATTGTAATAGACTCATATATGTATGAGATCTTGTAAATCATTTTGTAATAATGTATGCATGACAGATATGGTAGAAGTGATGAGTGAATATTAAGGAAGATTTTGTATAAGGTTTATGGTTATAGTATGAGCTTAAACTGGTACTGAACCTGGCATAGCAGATGCTGAATTGTAGCAGTACATTATATTGAATTTTCATAATCCATTTTGTAGATTGAGCAGTGAGCTCTAGGCAGTTGGCCTTCCTGCATGTGCAGGCCCCTCATTGTAAGTAATATCCATTCATTGGCTAGTGAGTGAATATTGTGGGGTCACAAATCTCACCAAGGTTTTTCCCACATCAGGTTTCCTCATTAAACATCTTGTGTTATGGTGTGTTTTCTATGTTTTCTTTATTGTTCCTATTTACTGCATTAATTCTTGCTTACCGGTACACTATTTTGCAATGTAAAATACTTAATAAGGTTAAATATTCTGTTAACCGGTTAGATATTGATTCACCCCCACTCTTAGTATCTTTGGGACTATCATTAATCCTAACAGTAAGCCTTCTTGCAAGTGCAGGCCCCTTATATTTTGTAATATCTCTTCATATGGCTAGTGGATTGATATTGTGGGTCAGAAATCCAATCATGGTTTTTCCTCTTTGAGGTTTTCCATGTATAATTTCATGTGTAATGATTCTCATTTATGTGATTGGCTTATTGGTTTCTTTACTTCTTTCAATTCTTGTATGTACCAGTATACCAATTGGTGTATGCATGTTTTAATAAGGCTAAAATTTATCATTCCGATATAACATTGATTCACCCCCCCCCCCCCCCCCCCCCTCCCCTCTTAGTGTTATTGGACTCCAACAATAAACTCTTCTGATCTAAAATACATGGCATTATCCATTATCAACCTCACTGGGACTCTAAATCTAGTGATCATATTACTTATCAGAAAATCAATAACCAGTTTGCCAATTTCTTGCCTAATTGGGAAGCATATCCATTTTGTAAAATAAGTAATGGCAACTAGGATCCATTTGTGTCCACCACTTGATTTATCACCCATCTCACCAATAAAATCAATGCCCCATTGATGAAAAGGGGCTTTAAACTACATAATCCTAAGAGATAGTGCACCTGAATGCTTCAACTTACCTAAGAAGTTTTACAAGGCTCACACTTTATAACATATGTATATGTTGGCAATTGACACTCATCAGATTTATTTTGTTGTTATTGATGGCAACAAGATCAGATGGAAATCATATACTAGCATTAGGAAGCATTTACCAATAGACACTGACATTGGAGTATCCAGGGTTACATCGACATCAACATCGACATCAAGTACTTCAAGGAAGTTGACATCAAGGAAGATTTACTTAAAAAATCATTTGGTAATTATTGTCGAGGCCGACATTGAATATCTTTTGTAATGTATTGTAAGTTGACATAAGGCATATTGTTTGTAATGGGTATATAGGTCAGTTTGCTAGGTCATTTTGTAGAGTGTGTAACATAGGAGAATATAGTAGAACTGTGTCATGCCCTACCAGGGAACTTGGTAGGACAAGAGTAAAGTTCCAAAATATGCTACATTTTTTTTTTTATTATAACGTACATCTACAACTTCTAGAAAGTAAGCATACTTCATGCCCTTATAGGTTCCCTTTAATGTTCATCAACATAATTGAAAGACATAACAACTTAACACATAACATAATGTGAATAAAATAAACATACAATGATCTTCTTAATTTTGAGCATGATATAATATTTCACAACACATTAACTTTACTATCTATTTGATACACTACAAATCTTTTATCATTTCATTTGAGACCAAAGTAAACATACATAACAATCCTATTTCCCATAATCCCATTCCCACTATAGAGTGAATAACTATCCTTTGCATAATTTTCTCCTTGATCATTATTTACAAAATCCATGCAATTAATACTTTTCATTTGATAACAACATATATAATAATGCAATTGTAGTTTATATTAATGCCTTCTACTCAATTTTCATAACAACACAATAAGACCATAAAGAGATAGAATAGGAAGGGTAACATAACTTTTACAAACATTGTTTCAAATACAAAGTAATCATCCCTTATCATAGTTCCTATAAACTACCCTCCCTTTTACAATGCTTTTCATAAAATTACATGTTTATTATAAGGCCATTCATAGCTTACAAATAATCTTTACAATATTTGAATGTACTAGTTCAAAAGAAACGACTTCAACATCTTCAATCAAGGATCAAGAGGCATCATCAAAAGAGATCACGGACACACCTCAAAAAATATTTACCACCCAACGGCGTGGAACCACAAAGGTCCACTCCCCCATGCTAGGAGATAAAACCAAGGTCCACGCAAGTACTAGGGCAATACTATGGCTTTGAAACATGTTTCCCCAAAACAATAAACAAGAACTACATATCACATAACAACATAAAATAACATCACAAGACAGAGAGAACCAGAACACCTACTAAGTGGGTGTCATCATATAGCCTTAATGTCGGGAACCACCTTGCCTACCATGTACCATGCTCCCCTCTCAAAAGGATCCACCTAGCTTGTAACAATGGTTGTGGTACTCCAACAGGCCTATATGGACTAAAATAATCATTTATCTTGTATTAGTGTGTTATAGCCCAACCCAACCGAAGTTCAGTTTTAAAAGGGTTATCACTTGAATTAAACCCACTCATAGAATCTCCTAGCAACCACTTTGGGTCTTGTCAACCTATAGTGAGCCACCCACCTAGGGTATCTAGTTACCCTACTCAAACATTCATCAAAATAAAAAATAAAATAAAAAACATAATTCATCTCACACAATAAGCATATAAGTACAAGGACTCTCCCATGACCTCCAAACCATAAGGATGAGTCTGACCCTTATCTCTAAGCCACAATCAAGCATGAGAAGGAGGTGGAAAATGCATAACATATATAAAACATTTTATTTTATTTTTATTATGAACACCTCACATACATGAATTAGAGGTCTCTAAAATAGAGCTACCTACTACAGAAAGCACCCAAACCCCTAAGAAGGAAAAGCAACCCAAAGAACAACTCAAAAACCCATAAAAATTGAACTATGTTTCATTGTTGTTTAATAGATATTTATCTTGATAAATGGTTTGAGTGAAGACTAAAATATATTTGAGAAAATAGTATAATGATTTATATTTAATTTTGGCCTCAACCAAAGATTATAATAAAAGCTTAAATAAATTTTCTTAAAACTATTTAAAACCCTCTTTGATAGAGTTGTGTAAAAGAGTATGTTCATAAATTCATTTTAAACCATTAAAAGATGAAATATTTTGGATTATTATAATATTTATCTTTCATATCCATTTATTTTAGTATCATTTGGTTTTAGTTTGAGGAAGATATTTGATGCCCTAATGACACAAACGGTGAATTTTTTTGAGTTTTGATTGAGAGAAAATTAGTCTCAGTACAGGGAACTTAACGTTCAAACGAACCGTTGGATTTTTTTAAATTTTGGATATGTTTTAGTACACCTAGATTTATTGGTTTTCACCGAAGAGATTTGAACAATAATATCTGTAATGAAAGTTATGAATATTAGAATCAGAACTATCAAAACTGGGACAATCAATGGAAATCTTATTTGTTGGGTTGATACTTGACACTTGTAGAATAGTTGTTGGTTGAGATATGATATTTAATTATAGATGTATTTTTTATATTTGAATCACAACAAATCATAGATAAAAATAAAACTAAAAATAAATACAAGAGTCATTACTCCCCAACATGACACTCATTTTCTCCAAATTGAATTTTCCAACCAAAGCAT
Source organism: Cryptomeria japonica (assembly GCF_030272615.1). NCBI lineage: Eukaryota > Viridiplantae > Streptophyta > Pinopsida > Cupressales > Cupressaceae > Cryptomeria > Cryptomeria japonica. The sequence goes on from NC_081408.1 coordinate 269,065,056, forward strand.
ATCCCTTACACAAACAAGGAAAGAAGCAGAAGAAATTATTTCCAAAATAATACTCAGATTTTTAAATTTAAATTTTCATCTAATATTTATTTAAATTATGTAATCATAGCACAAGCAAGCCACATAGATTCTTCCTGGAATGAGGCCTACCTTGTGTCTTGCGGACAAAAACCTCTTCCTATGCAAATCTCTCTTCCTGCTCCTAAGCCTTCAAATTCCTTCTGATTTATCTTCCCGGAAAATACCAACCCACTCCTCAAAAAATAAAAACTTCAATAAATAATACCAACTTGTATAGTTGGAGAGGTTGTTTTATGGGAAGCAACTGTTCCAACCTCTACGGTTGGTATTATTTATTAACACTAACTATAATAGTTTATTTAAAATTTAATAGATACCCCATGGAAATAAGTATACTAAATACTAGATAGCTAATAAAAATCTCAAATAACACATATAGATAGCTCAATGGTAACTATCAAGACTCATACAAGAGAAGTCATAGGTTCAAAACTCATTGACTAAGATAACATTATTTTAAACCTCAATCTTAAATTTTATCTTATATATATAGAATTAATAAAAACAAATCTTATATTACACCTACACACACAATATATATATATATATATATATAACATAATACATCCATATTACTTTTGTTTCATATTTTTAATTTAACATAATATAAGCCACTTAAATCATTTAATGTGTAGGTATCCTATCAAAGAAATAATCAAACATTATATAAAAATCATTACGAACAACATAAATCAGAACCAATCAAAATACTCAACCCAATACCCATCATAAACATGACATTCCCCAACCCTCAAGATAGGGTGATCTTCCTAAACAGGAGACCTACGTCCAATAGGTTTACTTGTGGGAACCTTGGTGTTATCTCCGCAACAACAATATTCAAGGATTTAGAGGCACGCTCAGACCTGTGTAGCCAGGTGGAGTCGATGCCTAGTACCTGCAATCTTGCATCATCGAATGATAGTAATATATATCCATATAAAAATGAAAAACAAGGAGGGGGAGTGCGGCATTGTGTGGGTCTCCGTAGAGTAACTACGACTACCTCCCCTCATCCTACAGATATCTCATATAGTAATATATTCTAAGCATGATTGGGTTAGCATTGTTAGCTTGAGATAATAAACATATAATATAGCAGCCATATGAAAAGATTATCATAATGAAATCATGTACATAAACCAAATGAAACCCCTAACTCACTAATGCATCAGATAACATACTGAACCATGAAGGTGCAAATATAACTAAATATGTCTCGTCATCTACTATAATAATTAAATATAGAGTCCAATATCACCAAATATAACAAATAATGTCCATGCCAAGAAAAGCCACTAGGGTGGGTATTACAAACTGTATAATGCAAAGTATATGTATGTAGATCATTTGTATGTGAATGTTATATCATGCAATGATCTGTAAATGTTATGTAATATATTCGTGGATGGAAGGTGATACTGATAGTAGTGTTCAGGTTTTATGAATTGGTACAGAGTAGAGCTAGAACCAGAACTCTATTTGACATAGCAGATGCATTTTGTGAGTTCATCTTCACTGTCTTACTTTAGAAAAAGCTTGTAGTCAGTGAGACTCTTTAGTGATGAGCAGTTTACTCTAGGCAGTGTGCCTTTTTGCATGTGCAAGCCCCCATTATATGTAATATCCTTTCATATGACTAGTGAACTAATATTGTGGGTCACAAATCCCACCGTGGTTTTTTCTCTTTGAATTTTTCCACGTATAAATTCTATGTATTATGGTGTTCATTCATGTGGATGGTTTATTTGCTTCAAGTTATATGTTTATTTATTTATCAATTTATATGTGTATGGTATAAAAGAATAAAATCTCATCTTACCGGCAGAACACTGATTCACCTCTCCCCCTCAGTGTTCTTGGATCCCAACAATTGGTATCAGAGCCTAGTACCTTGGAAGATGTTTAACAGCTTGAGGAAGATCCTGAAACCAAAATCTTTGAACATGGCTATGGAAAAGCAACTTGAGATTGCTCTTGAGGATTATGATGTTGAAAGGATGAAGAACTTGAAATTGCAAGATGAATTGAATTCAACAAATTAATTCATTCTTATCTTGCAAGAAAGGTTATCATCTGCTCAAGCCAAGAGAAAGGAACTTTTGCAAAACCCTAATGATGAGGAGAAGAATGCACTTATGGAAGAAAAAATGCTCATGAAGAATGAAATGCAAGACATAACTATGAGGTTATCAAAAGATATTTAGGACAAAAAGAAGAAGGAAGATAATCTTGTTATATCTCTGAAAAATAAATTTGATGAATGTGGTAGATTGACTCATGATAATAATTTGTTGAGAACTGATTTGGCACACTCTCAAAACAATGAACAAGAAATTGAAAGACAAATAACTACACTGAGAGATGATCTGACTACTGCAAGTGAGTATAAAGAAAAATTCAGAATTAGTCCTGCACAGTTGGATGACTTATTGAAAAGACAAAGACAGATTGATGATTCTAGAGGACTTGGATTTGTACAAGGTGAAAGCATTGATTCTGCAAATGAAGATCAGACAACCGATATGCAGAACTCATCAAACTAGAGGAAACTGGTAAGGAAATCTAATGCTTATAAATTCAATGGTAGATGTTTTGTTTGCAATAAATTTGGGCATATGGCTAAACAATGTAGAAATAAAGAAAATCAAAACTACAATTTTGTTCCCAGTCAATGCACAAATTGCAAGAAATATGGTCATAGATTAGAAGATTGTAGAATGAATGTTAAATGTCATGCATGTGGAAAGTTTTGACATTTTTCTAATCACTGTAGGTCAAGGAATGACACCGGATATGTCAAAGCAATTCAAAAGAACAATGTTACATGTTATGCATGCAACAAAATAGGTCATATTGCTAAGTATTGCAGAAGCAAGACTCAACTGATCAGAAATGATAAAGATAATGAGAAAGGAAAGAAAAAGGTAGATGAAATACAACACGATCACATCAAGAGATGGGTTAGAAATTCTAAAGAACCAAGTGGAAATGAAACAACATTGGTAACTACACCGATAGAATAGAGTGTTCCTACACCGGCAGGAAATTCCACTAGTAACTGAGGCATAGGCCTTAGGGGTTGGAAAATTCATTGCAAATATATCTTATTCCCCTAGAGGAGATCAAAAGAGATCTAGAGAGTTGAGTTCATCATTGTTGAAGGTTCACCCGACATAAGACTGTGAAACTAGCATCCGGTAGGGTACATCACGAAGCATTTAGGACACAAAAAGATTAGGGTTTTATTCATTGACAAAAGGGGTTTTCACTCACCCTACATTCAAGCACTCAGAGTGAAGTAAAGGAGAATTTCACACAAATTAAGAGTGAGCAAAGGTATTCTGAAAGTATTTTGAGTAGTTATCTGAGAAGAACTAAATCTTCCACTGACGTTCACTTTTAGGTATTCTTTGAAAATGGCATCTCGATCTTCAGCTCCTACTTTTATTGCAAATCCAACTATTGTTGAAATTAAGGATAGGCTGAGGCCTGTATTCAAGGAGGTTCCCCTGATTACTAAGAAAGAAGACTCCATGGGAGCATTTTCTAGGGTTCCTAACGATATGATGTATGTTGAATATGTGAGGGAATACATTCACTGCACCCTAGAGGATCTAGGCACATAGGATATTAAAAGCATGTATAAATTCATGATACTAGGAAGCTCGAGAACCATCAAGTTGGAATACAAAGCAATTGAGGATCTAGGGTTAACTGGTATTTTGTACTATTAGATACAATGCAACACTTAGAGGGGGAGGGGGTGAATTTGTGGTTCTCTAATCTCTTTCTTCTTTTGCAGTCCTATGTGAGCATACCGATTGATAGATTTAACTCAATGCAGACTAACCGGTTAAGGAGGAGACTAACTTAAATGCAAACACACTCAAAAGGGGGCATCAAATAACATCAACATATATGAGGAAAACGTAAGATGGGAAAACCTCGGTGAGAAATGTTGTTGGAGTCTACTGCTCCAATCTAACCTCACAATAAACACAATTACATAGTTCTAGGGTACCAATGCAAGGAGCACCAACCCTACCTGATTTATGGGCTAAAACCCAAAGGAGCACCAAACCCTAACTTTAGGGCACTAACCCAAGGAGCTACAACCCCTGCATTGAGCTACAACTTAGTGTACACAATATAAACATCAGATACATAAGTAGTTATCATGTTACAAGTGAATCTTGCAACCGCTATACATATCTTACTTTGTTGGTGGGATACCTTCTCTGCTTAACTGACTCATTTCTCTATTGCTCTTCACCTGCTGCTTCTTTGCTGGTACACCCTACCAGTTTATCTCTCTTCTCAATATCTCTCATTGTATCTCCTCCTCACTTCTCTTCTCTTCACTAATCCATCACTCTATCAGTTCTGTATCTTTCTTCTCTACGGTCTCCTTCACCTCTGTTCTCTTGGTATGAGTACTACTGGTTCTTCTCTCCAACAATTTGAATGTTTCAACTAGGTTCTCTCTCACTCCCACTCTCTTCACAGATGCTCATTGAGCACTTGGATGATTTGATTTTACTTTTAGAAGTCTTTAACTTTGCAATCACATCATCTTCTTCTATTCAGCAGCAACAACAATTTTCTTTGACCCCCACACTTATAGCAAAGTTTTCCCTCCAAAAACCAATTCAAAATCTAGGCGGTTAGGGTTTCCTCACATTCCTCAAGGAAAAAAAAATCCAATCAGATCTTGCACAATCTGATCTTTCTGACATATAATTGCACAACTCCACCATTTTTGCATCTCCTAGATCATGCCTTTCATCTCTGGCGACTTTCTTTTTACCCTCATAGTTGATCCCTCGGTCAATCACAAAAGATCTATCATGTTATTTCCTCCATCCCCTTGATCTTCTAAATCACTCTTAGCTGACTCATAGTTGTCTTCCAGACCTTGAGCCTCATTAAAGTCGACCAGCCCAACAAGAACCCTATTGATGTACATTCCATCTTTATCCAAATGTGTGTTTTCCATGTTCACTTCATGTGAAATCCATATTGACTAACTGCCACCTTGGCGCTTCATGTTGGTTCAAATGGGATCACTGATTAGCCACTCAACCAATTCCTTTTTTCTGCCAATTTGTTAACCTTGACGATGTCACACATTGTACCGATAACCTTATCATATTTGCATTTTGCACCTTTCTCATATCACAAGTGAGCTTTACATACCAATTATCACTCTTTGATGATACCAGTAATCATCCTTCACTAGACTCCTTCATCGGTCAGACCATTCTCCTCTAACTGTATATGCTCAGCCTGCCTTCTTTGTCAGTCTAGTGCATAACCCCGATCTCATACACTTAAGGCATTCCCTCAGTTTACTAGAGGATATAGAGTGATCCTTCAAGTTCTTACCTTTATCTATTGACTCTTATCCACCAAACTATAATGCACTTAATGCATATAGGGGATAAGTTCCACTTGCTTTGGTGGAGGAACACCTTGTCATCTTCTCATGTGAGTTCCCTGTTTGTCCAACATATTCTCAAATAGGCATATGTGAACTGGTGTTAGCGCATACACTGTTAGTCATTGCTTCTCATGATGACCGCATCTTCATCCGTTGGGAGTCTTGTTGTTCAACAACCTTGCAACATATTGGTGACCTGTTCAATCTTCTCTTCTGGTGTGGATGTGATTCAGATAAAATTTTGCCTCTTCATCATAAACAACTTCTCAAGCACTTCTCTTATCTCATCACACAAGTCAAGCATTATCTTGTGTGCAAATGACTCCTGAGGTCATCCTTCTTACATTACTGGTGTTCTGCAACACAAGGTGATATCCAATATATCACATCATGTACTCCTTCATTGTAGTGTTGCACATACATCTCATCTACCGGTGGTCATCCCATACCGATTGGCATCAATGACAACACAATGCCAACAATCTCCCCCTTTGGCATTGATGTCAACCCATGTAGTGTTCAACATACTATATAGTCTTTCTCCCCCTTACTATGATCTGTGGATTCACACACATGTAGTATGTGGTATACTACAAAATCCTTCTACCCCTTTGACAACAATGGCAAAGGGCATTGTCAAGATATTATTTCTCTTGTATGTACCAGTCACTGATAAGATACATTTCTCCCCCTTTCTCTTTATTGGACATAACACTTCCTTTGATACCACTTGTCATCTTGTCACTGGTTGTTACATCTTGTCAAGTCACAGTACTTGAGGTGGGGAACTTAACCATCAACTGACACTAATTGAGCATGCATGTCTGATGAAATTTAAACTCCATTTGTAGAAAGACTAAATGCTTGTCGGTCAACCTGCAACACTAAACCAACTATTAATGTGTCAGTGAATACTAAATGCCTGCCGGTCAACCTACAACACTAAACCAATTTCCATCTCCCGCAGCTTGGGCAGTTAGTATCCTTGCAAGTTCAAGCAAGCCATCTCTTCATCTTGAGCACTTGAACTCCCCCTGATTCATATATTTCAGGTGCTTATCTCTAGTCAGGTACAGTACCGGGACTTCAATCTTCTTCGTATATTAGTTTAGCTATGCATATGTGATCATATAATGATCCTTCAACTTCATTGTAACCACCACAACCTATGACATGAACCTAAATTTTCCCAATGCCATATAATGACATCATCATGCCAAGAGACAAACCGATTAGCCCAAAGAAATGCAAGCCTATATGACCAACAATTGAGACCAACATATGTCTTTCAGGTCTCCATCAACACCTCCTGAGACATAGTTTCACTCCATGCTATCAGGGCTAATGCAATGATCTCCATCCTCATTGTCTTACATAACTTGCAGGTACCTATTAGCATCCATGCTGAAAACATCCTTCACATCCTAGTTAATATCTGATGCCAATTTTTAACCTTCACTCTTTGAAGCATACAATGGTGATCCATCACTGATCTATAGGTGTGTAGTTAGGGCAACATCTACACACACTTATCTTTACATTTTCATCCTTCATACCAGGAACAACATGTTTTTCCATGTTTCCTTCTTCACTGAGGGGGTGAATAATAAATTCAATGTGCCACTCCCCCTGAGGTCCAGCATCTCCTTTAGGCCTTGGGAGATATCATCTGTACATTGAGTGCACAGTGTTGATCCATGGTCTTCTTCCTCCATACCTACTTGGTCTTATTCTTCTTCTCATTTTTAGGATTGGGAGTAGGTCTTTCCTTCTTCCGAAGATAGGTCTTTCCATCTCCTAATTTCTTATCATATCCAGAAGTAGTGCTATAGTATCACACAACATTCATCCCAACTTCATGATTTGGGAATCTCTTGATATACCAGTTTGACCATCTTCTCCTGGTCATGTTGCTTTGACTAGCAACCGGAACCAGTGGACCTCTTACTCCTGCAGGGACATTTCTCCTTTGGTTCCATGCAGGTCTCTGCCTTCCATATGCTCTATTTTCACTTATTAGAAGAGCATGACCATTTTGTCGGCCTCCATGAAATTGCAGGTTCCTCTTCCTACATTCAAACTCTCTATCGCCATATCCATTGTAGTCATGGAAAACAATGTTTGCATAACTAGGAGAAGGGACATGCAAGTATCTACTTCTGGATACATCCTTCACATAAGCATGATTTCTATGAGATCCTACATTATCCTTTCTAGGTCTCTTTCTACATTCCCTTACCTTATGGCCATAATCATTACATGTAAAGCAGTAACTAGTAAATGATGGCATATGACTTACATATTTACTTTTCCATGCATGAGGAGATCTTGTCGGTTTTGCATCCCCATCTTTTACTTTTTTAGAATGGATCCTTGGTTGTCCATTCTGAGCACCTCTTTCATCTGATCTCTTCTTCTTCTCCCACACTTGCTTTCCCCTATGGGCGGTAGCATTTTTCTATACTCTGCTGGTAGAGGGTCTCCTTTGCTGCTTCCTCATCTTCCTGCTTCTGGTGGAGTTTTCTTCTTCCATCTTCCCTTTACCTATGGGATCTGCATGAAGATTCCTTCTTGCAGCATTGATCTTCACTTTTGCCTGCAAATCCACACTATTTGTGGTCAGGTCAACCTTCTTTAGAGGAACATATCTAGCTATAGAGGTTTGGCCTTTGTTCTCTTGAAGCAGCCACTGAATTTTTTTGTCTTTTATCTCTAGCTGAGAGGCTAGATCTTCACACTGTCATTTCTTGGTGTCTTTTGCCTGAGTCGTCAACCTTGAGATTCATTTCTTAGATTCTTCAATGCATTTGACTAATCAGTTCTGCTCCATAATAGCAGCATTATTGAATAGCTTGTATTCCCTTTTAACTCTATTGAGTTCTTCAAGTGTTTTTACAAGCTCTCCTTCAAGGTTAACTTATGTTGCTTTTTCATCATTAGAAGGATCTTGATGGCAAGATCTATCTGCCATGTCTTCCTCTTCATCATCATCACTGCTCAACATATCTTGTTGAGGGGAACTGTTTGCTCGACCACTTTCAGATTCTTTGGCCACAAAGAGTTGAGCTCCTTCTTCATCACTGCTATGACTACTAGCAGATCTATCTTCATCATCCAGATAAATATGAGAGGTATTTATCATATTTGCTTCAATTTCTAGTTCTACAGTTGAGGGTTCATTTCCATAAAGCTTATTCAATCTTTCTGATAAGCTCTTTGTTGTTTTACACATGTCCACCTATGAAGAGACATCACCGATGAGTCCACTCAGAATAGCCTTCATGGCTTCTTCATTGCACTGGTTTCTTCTTTCTTCTACAAATCTGGTAGGAAGATTGACCTTTCTAGGGAGACCATTAACTACTAAAATCCATACATCAAACCCTAAAGAGGATAGGAAAATTTCCATTCTGCAACTCTAGATAGAACAATTTGAACCATCAAATACTGGAGCAGAGATAAACACTAAACAAACCATTGTGTCCTTAAGCCAGAATCTACCCAAGTTCGAGAATACTCTTCTAATTGGGAATCTAGGCTTTGATACCAATTGTTAGACACAATGCACCATTGAGAGGGGGAGGGGGTGAATCAATGGTTCTCTAGTCTCTTTCTTCTTTTGTAGTCCTATGTGAACATATCGATTGATAGATTTAACTCATTGCAGACTTACCAGTTAAGGATGAGACTAACTTAAATGCAAACACACTGACAAGGGGGCATCGCATAAAACCAACATATACGAGGAAAACCAAAGATGGGAAAAACCTAGGTGAGCAATGTTGTTGGAGTCTACTTCTCCAATCCAACCTCACAATAAACATAGTTTTAGGGTACCAACCCAAGGAGCACCAACCCCTACCTAATTTATGGTCTACAACCCAAAGGATCACCAGCCCTTGACTTTAGGACACCAACCCAGGAGCTACAACCCTTGCATCGAGCTACAAATTAGTGTACACAATGTAAACATCAAATACATAAGTAGTTATCTTGTTACAAGTGAATCTTGCAACCATTATACATATCTTACTCTGTCAATGGGATACCTTCTCTGCTTCACCGACTCACTTCTCTGTTGCTCTTCACCTACTGCTTCTTTTTTGGTACGCACTACCAATTTATCTCTCTTCTAAATAGCTCTCATTGTATCTCCTCCTCATTTCTCTGTTCTTCACCAACCCATCACTATGTCGGTTCTCTATATATCTTCTTTGTGGTCTTTTTCACCTCTATTCTATTGGTATGAGTACTATTGATTCTTCTCTCCAACCGGTTGAATGTTTCAACCAGGTTCTCTCTCCCTCCCACTCTCTTCATAGATGCTCATTGAGCACTTGGAGGATTTTCTTTTACTTGCAAAAGTCTTTAACTTTTTAATCACACCATCTTCATCTATTCAGCAACAACAACAATTTTCTTCGGCCCCCACACTTATAGCAAGGTTTTCTCTCCAAAAATCAATTCAAAATCTAGGTGGTTAGGATTTCTTCACCTTCCTTGAGGAAAACCAAATCCAATCAGATCTTGCATGATCTGATCTTTCTAACATTTAATTGCACAACTCTCCCACTTTCCCATCTCCTAGATCGCGCCTTTCATCTATGGCGACTTGCTTTTTACCCTCATAGCTAATCCCTCAGTAAATCTCAAAAGATCTGTCGCATTGTTTCCTCCATTGCCTCGATCTTCTAAATAAATCTTTTCTAACTCATAGTTGTCTTCTAGACCTCGAGCCTCAAACCCCTACAATAGCTCTGCAACCTATCCCATGATTTGAGTGACATCTCATTAAAGTTGACCAACCCTACAACAACCCTGTCGATGTACATTCCATCTTTATCCAAAAGCGTTTTCACTACATTGACTTCATGTGATATCCATATTGACTAACTACTAGCTTGGCACTTCATGTTGGTTCAAATGGGATCACTGATCAGCCACTCAACCAGTTCCTTTTTCCTACCAATTTGTTTACCTCGTCGGTGTCACACATTGTACCGGTAACCTTATCATATCTACATTCTGCACCTTGATCATATTATAGGTGAGCTTTACATACCAATTATCACTCTTTGATGATACCAGTCATCATCCTTCACTAGACTCCTTCATCGGTCAGACCATTCTCCTCTGACTATATCTACTCAGCCTGCCTTCTCTGTTGGTCTAGTGCATAAACCTGATCTCATACACTTAAGGCATTCCCTCAGTTTACTGGTGGATCTAGAGTGATCCTTCAAGTTTGTGCCTTTACCTATTTACTCTTATCCACCAAACTATAATTCACTTAATGCATATAGGGGATCAGTTCCACTTACTTGGTGGAAGAACACCTTGTCATCTGCTCATGTGAGTTCCATGTTTGTGCAGCATATCCTTAAACACGCATATGTGAACCGGTGTTAGCACATACACTGTCAGTTATTGCTTCTCATGATGACTGCATCTTCATTTGGTGGGAGTCCTATTGTTCAACAACCTCAAAACATACCGGTGACCTGTTCAATCTTCTCTTCGGATGTGGATGTGATTCAGATAACATTCTGCTTCTTCATTATAAACAACCACCCAGACACCTCTCTTATCTCATCACACAAGTCAGGCATTATCTTGTGTGTAGGTGACTCCTGAGGCCATCCTTCTAACATTACTGGTGTTCTACAACACAAGGTGAAATCCAAGATACCACATCCTATACTCCTTCATTGTAGTGTTGCACATACATCTCATCTACCGGTGGTCACCCCATACCAGTTGACATCAATGACAACACAATGCCAACATGTACATATCAGAATTCAAAGATGAGGTCATCAGATACATTGTGAGTAGGGTTCACAATGAGTTCATCTCTACTGGATCAGCCTTACATGATCACCAAGGAGGCTAATTAAGTAGTCGCTAACTTACCAAAAGTCGGACAAGAACTTGACAAGAAAATTTCCTACACTAAGCTTGAGAAACTCACTGATGCAACTCCTGATAGTAGATCAATGAGGATCAACACAATCACTAACACTAATGTGAAATTTGCAAGCATGATAATAGGTTATAAGGTAACTCAATCTAATCTATTGAATTCTATTGCTATTTCTTGCATTCATGTTGCATATTTGATGCTGAGGAATAATGCAAAATATGATTTATGTGAATGGTCGAGGAATGAATTGATGTTGAACCTTGGAAAGATCAAGGGAGTTAAGAAAGGAAATTTTGGATATGGAAATTTGATTGTTTGTTTAATGCTTTATTTCCTGAAGGAGCTACCTAGTCTAGGGAAGAAGTGTTGGGATGATGACATACTGATAGGTATGAAGATCAAGGAAGAAATCACTGGTCTTGGTACCGGCAAAGATGAGAAAATTTGGGGTTATTTTAAAACATTCCAAGAAAACATGACGCAGAGGGAGAGGTTATCAAAGAACATTGTGGAAAAGTGCTCCACTGATATCTGTTTCATGGTGAAGACCGATGAAACCCTAATGGAAGCAGTTGAACCAAGGACCATATGGGTTACGGAACTTGGATATGAGGTGCATGATAACATTCTGGACCTCTATGCAAAAATGTTGCTAGATGCCCCATTGGATGACAAAACAGAGCATTTTGGCATGACAAAAGAGAAGGCCCTTGAAGTCAAAACTGACTTCATTGGGAAGAGAAGGGAGAAGAAAATAGACAACATGTCTGCATATATATAGGATGTAATTCATAAGATAGACACTCAACTGGGATCTAGATCCAAACCGAAAACAAAACCGACAATGACTAGTACTGCAGAAGTAAAGAAGCCCAAAGCTTACATTTGTACCATCACTTCTGAATCTGACCCTGAGGACAATGAACATCTAGCTCTCAGAAGGGTACAAAGGAAGAAATTAGATCAACCACCGGTAGAGAAAAAGAAGGTGGAGCCTAGGAGGAGACTTGTTAGAAAGGCAACTAAACCTACTACACCACCACCTTCGATAAGGAAACCTATACAAAAGAGAAAACTAGTTACATCTACTCTGACAACCACAAGAAAAAAGAAGAAGAGTGATGATACTGAGCTCGATAAGACCAAAATGACCTATGTTGAATTAATTGATGAAATTACAAAGAATGGAATGATAAAAAATGTATCCATTTCTTATGAAGATTTAGAGGATGATAAGCAAAATGAGATTGAAGAGGCAACTTTGTTATACATGGATTTATATAAGAAAGCCTTAGTAGAAATTTTGAAGGAAATTCCTCTATCACTATATAATAAATTAGATGCTAGAAGACTTGATGCAATCAAGAGGGATAGAGAAATTAAGGAAGTAGAACTTTTGGAAATGTGTGGTTCAATAAATAATGAGGAAATGAAAAGATGCATAGATGTTGCAAACAAAATGATATTTAGTAGCAAACCCCAACAAATAAGCCTAATGATGGGCAGAGTTAATGAGGTAGTAAATGAAACCAAAGATGGTTGGACCAAATTCTTCCAGAAGAATTCAGATTTTCTTACATCTCATGAAGAATTTGTTAAAGAAACAACTTCCACCATCCTGGATAGATTTAAATGGAAAGGTATTTTGGATAGTTCAATTCCAATTTTGACTAAATCGATAGTAACTATAGATATACAGACACAAATGGAAGTAAAGGAAAGTGTACAGTCTATATCGGTACAAACTATTTTTGAGCAAGGTAATGTACAAGACACTGTGAATATTGTGGATAATACTCCACTGGTATTAATTGACACTGCACCAAATGGCAAAGCCACCAATGCTAAAGAAGATAAGGTAAAGGGAATTGAGTCTACATCGGCAGTTCATATTGATTTCCTGACAAAGGTTTTGACAATTGACACTTATCAAGTTGAGAAGAAATCAATCATTGAGATGAGTCCAACTGAGTTAATGATGATGGCTACCCAAAAACTATTAAAGGAGGGGTCTGTAGATAAGAGAATAATAGATCAATTAGTTACAAAGTTTCATAAATTAATCCTTGATTGTGAGATTGAGAATGAAGCAAGCCCTTCCAGCAAGCTTAAGGCATTAATTGAGTACATATCTAACAATTTTCAATCACTGTAGCAGATATCAGACTGATAGGGATTAGAAAGATTTACTGTGGCTAAGAAAGTCGCCCTTGACAAGATCATTGAAACAAAGAAAAATAAAATTGAAGCTAAACTCATTCTTATTGAGAATTGTTTTAAACAATGTACACACACATATATTCATATTGCCTACCGGTGTAACTTGAAAGTTGTCTATACTACAACCGACATACTAGAAGTTTATTTCTAACTGGTATTTGGTGACAATCGGTATATGCATAGGAGACAACCAGTGGATCAACATAACTCAACAACAACATGGATATACAATAGAGATTATCACAAGAGCATCAAGGATAACGGTTATATGTTTAACTCCAACTGGTATTTATTGTTCCAACTGGTATTCATTGATTGTGTGATGAGTTATCACAAGTCGTGATGAGTTATCCTTACGGACATGATTTGGCAATATTTTTGTGATGACCTATGATCACTTGACTAGATACACTGCACCTAGGTAATTGTGTTATGATTTCTAAAGTCTGACATGAAATCTAAAATGTCTAAATATTGACATCACTAGATCTATACAAGCAATTTGTGCTATCCCTAGATCATATCACCTGTTGTTTGCTAATCACTGCAATAGTCAAATCCCCTAACCGGGTAAGCTCTAACAAGATTCATTGTTCAAATCCTCTAACCAGGTGATCCATTAGTTTGGATTTAGAAATCCTCCATCGAGGTTACTCCTTATAGGGTATAGCTTTTAAATAAGCTTTGGAATCTTTAACAAGATTCTCTCCTAGCAGAGCATTTTGAGACCCTAACCGGTCAGTTATCTATTACTACAGATAGTTAATTTGTGAGTCACATATCACCATGGTTTTTACCTATTTGGGTTTTCCACATATAAACACTTGTGTTATGGTGGATGTTTTACTTATTGTGGATTCTTTTATATCTTTTTTTATTACATGCATATTGTTTAACAAACTTATTAAGTTTATCTATTGGTCAGTGTTTGAAGTAGTACTATATTTGGTGTCACTAATTCACCCCCCTCTCTCAGTGCTTAACAATTCTATCAATTGATATTAGAGCCTAACTTCCTTAAATCCTAATCACTTGGAAGAAAACCCTAAAGCTATCATGGGGGATATGAGCTACTTTGAGATGGCTAGAGATCTTGAGGCTAGTAGGAATGAGCTTGAAACCCTAAGGGTCAAACTTAAATAATCTCAAGTCAAATGAATAGAGCTAACTGAACAACTATTTGAAATATTTGATAATAGTTCTTCAGATGAGGCCAATATTGATGCTTTAGCTGAGGAAGTAGAAAAATTGAACAATGAAAATCTAAATCTGAGGAGAGAGCTCGAAGGTCTTACTATCCACATGAGTTAGGGATTGGAAGCCAAGAGAACTTCTAAAGATCTCACCAAAGGAAGAGATCATGAGATTTCCAAGATCAAGTGAGAGAATGCTACTTTGCATGAGCATTTGAATGCAGAAAGAGAAGAAAAAGAGAACCTACAGCTAGATCTTGAATTAGCATCATCTCTGAGAGAGAACCTGTCAAAACATAATGGAGATCTCATAAGACAACTCACTAAAGAAAATGGGAAATTGGAGAAGTTCAATAGAAGTTCTATCTTGTTGGATGAACAAATTCAATCACAAAGGATGAATAGTGATACCTTTGGACTTGGTTTTCACACACCTGAAAAAGGTGAATCCTTTGATACCAAGAGCAACACTCTTAAGAATAAATCTGCTCCTAAGGTCAAAATGCCTACCGGTAAGAAGGTCTTTAAACTTGTTTGTTTTGTTTGCCATAAACCTGGTCACATTGCAAATGTTTGTAGAGACAAACCTAATAGAAATGCAAGCTACTATACTAATGCTAGGTATGTGTCCCAGAAATTTGAAGGTCATTGCTTCACATGTAGAATGCATGGACATAAATAAGTTGAATGCAGATATGGAGTGAATAATCTTGTACCACATATGCATTTAAGACCAAATAGAAACTGGATGAGAAATTTTGACAACTAGGTCAACATGAACTGGCAAAGAGCCTATGACAACCAATTTAGTCCATTTGAGATGGAAAAGGTAACAAATATCATTTGCACCATCTGTAAGAACTCTCGTCATGTGGCTATGAATTGCAAAAGAAGAACCGGGAGAGGTAATGTAGGACCTTGGAAATCATCTGGTATGGCCTGCTATCACTGTTAACAACTTGGACACTTCACAAAATTTTGTAGATCCAGAAAGAACAAACCAATCAACCCTTCTAAAGATCAGAAAGGAAAGCTGAAAGTTAATGTTGAAGAAACCAGAGAAGAAATCAATCGAATATGGAAGAAATGATAACTCTGATGCCAATTGTTAATAAGATGAGAGGGGGGGGTGAATCATACAAACTTAGTCTTCAATATATTCAACAGATTCAAACTCAGTAGCTTTAACAAATATATGTAACCAAAACTGTAAAACATGAAAACTTAAGAACACATAATCAGAATGTCACCTTTCTAGAGGATTTACAAATAAAACTGTTAAGTCCACTTGGTTAAGAGATTTTCTGTCACTTACAAATAAATAATAGTAATGAGTATGTCTGCAACTTCACATCTAAAATGCTAAAGCAGATTCTTATTTTCTCAATACAATCTAGTCATAGGACTTATCTTGTCCCTCTACTGGGCTCCTTACTCTGTTATTCAAATAGGTCTTCAAGATTCTATGCTCGGTAATCACTATGTAGCATCCATGTGCTTACACTTGCCCGCATACATTGTTTATCAATAGTTCCTTATTTATAAATAATTCGCTAATCACTTAATCTCTTTGATCACATTTCCCATGATCAATCATAGCCATCAGATCTTCAATCTTGACCAGGTTCAATGTATCCTTCGATCTGAAAACATTTTACCTCGCCTTGGAACTTGCATACATTTCTTGGAACTTGTGCTAAGGTATTGCGGTTCAATCTGAGTTGTAGATCTTCCTGTCGGTCTTCCATTGCCATAGATACTTAACAAACTTCATACACATTGTATCAATCATTTAATCATAACCAACTCATCAGCTTCCATCATTAAATAATGCATGTATACATCCAATGCATTATGTTATTACTCGGTTGCAACTCGGTAAATACTAAGCTTCACTCGGTAGACATTCTGCCTTCATTAACCGATAGTGATAACCTTAGGGTTTACCGAGTAGGTTTCTTGCTCGGTAACATAGTATAGTATTAACCTTACAAACAATAGCATATGTAGGATATCAAAACAATCTAAACAACATGCTCTCATCATTGTCTAACTCGGTAATAGTTGCCCATTGAATAACTTATTCCTCCCCTTATTCATCACATTCTTTCTATGTCTTTTACTGACATCTTAATTCTCTTCAAAACATACTTCTTAAGATATGGCAACATCATACTAGATCAGAAAATCAATTTCTTGACATCAATGACAAAATAATAATGTGAAGACAGTAAACATCCTTAATCAGTTACATCCATAATTATCAACAACCTTCTCAATATCCTAATTGAAATGCCAACAATCTCTTATTGTCTATTATAATGCCAACAAGAAAAAGAGTGATGATTCACCTAGAGAAGAAACTATTCCTTACCAAATGTGGAAAATCTTGCACCAGTGAATTAAGCCTTTTTAGTATGGCTAAGGGGAACTTAATGGTAAATCCACCTCCCGACCCCTGAAAATGAATGAGTAGTAAGAGAATTTATATGCATGAAATTTTGATAACTTTTTGTCAATCGGTTATCAACCATATTTACATCTATGTATCATTAAGCGGTGTAATTAGGGGTTGTAACCCTAACGGGAGAGCATTTAATGCGGTAGGTAAAAAGGATAAAAGTGAGTTTTCACTTTGTTATTTTTACCCTAACGTATTCGAGAAAGAATTTTTGAGGGCTTGTAGAGCTAAGAAAGGATTGTTGGCTGATATTTGTCGAAGTTGCATTGTGATTTAAGTAATCAAGTAGATTCGAAGGTTGGAGAAGACTAAACTGGTGTGCACTTGAGCATTCAACTAGTTAAAGAGGCGGTGTGAGTGAAATAAGTTATTTCTTTGAAAAATTCTGCTTTGAATCTAGTTTATCTGGGATAACATCATCTTCTAAACCAGTAGAGAGATTAATGATTACATCTGAACCTATGGAAGTTGTTGAAGCGGAACAAATTGTGCCTTATAATGCTTTATCACAAGTTCCTAGTAGTGTTGTAGTGAAAGGAGATTTGTCCCGCTATATTGATTGCAAGATTGAGGATTTTAGGATCATTGTCAATATATTCTTAGTTAAAATCCCTTTGCAATGAGAACGGAAATATTGAAACAAAATATATTAGGGATTATCAAAAAGGTTTTTATAATGCAGCTTACTTTCTTGAAGATTTTGAAGAAGAACATATCCGAATTATTTTGAGTCGAGTTCATTGAGAAAACATATATTTAGAAAGGACTCATACTATAACCAAGGAAGCTATTCAAGTTGTAACTAGTTTTTATACACTTGTGTTGAGGTGTATTTCAAAAGAGACAGTACACACTGTTAGTCTCAAATTTTGATTTCCCTTCTATCCTTCCTATAAGAAATAAATCAACTCTATCTACATATGAAAAGATCAGGGAAATAGAACTCAAGAGTAACATATAACAAGGTTTTGAGACCTTCTACACTTTGAACTTATCCAAAGTTCAGGTGGGTATACCTTCTGTGAATACTTTCACACTTTAAAATTGAGATCCACAGTAAACCAGTGCTAAAAACTTTTGGATTTCATCACCTCAATGAAACTGAAACACTAAAAGAAAAAACTTGTATTCATTTTAAGTATTGATCTTTAAGAAAAGATAGAAAGAAATCTTACAATCTAATACCAGTACCTTATCTGGGCCACAGAGTCACCTAAATCAAGCAAGAGTTTTCATAACTAAACATTCTTATACATTTCATCACTTCGGCTTTCATGAACCCCATACATGCCTAACATATATATAGGTCCTTTCCCACTTAACTAAAATAGTTCATCAGATTCAAAGTAGCAAACAGTTGATCTACTGATAGAAATATTTCATGCACATTTAATCCCTCTCCTAAAGAGAAAAGCCAGAAATATGTCTATAAGATTGCCTTACAATCCATGCTCATTTGAATAACCCTAGATTACTCAAATGAAACCAACAAATTAACTAATGCACACCAGAAGACAACTCAGATTTAGGCCTAAAAAGTATTGATCTATATTTTCATATTCATTTTGAAAATGTTACATAATTCAAAGTAATCTCTGAGAGAACCCAAAAAAAACCTAGATACATTTTGCCAGAGGTTCTTTACAAAATTCTTGTGATCCCCTTTCTATTAGTCTTGGTATCCATTTATAAAATTATGGATGCATACAAGCTTCAGACAAACCTAAGAAAAGTTTGTTACAAATCGCAATGTTCTCCAAGAAACAGTTATAAGTCCTTTTCGGTATCAATGACCTCTTCAACTTGTTGTCCCGCTACAACATCTTCTAACTGTTTGGGAACTTCTTTTTGTCTGACATATTTATCCTTCCATTCCTGGAACATGTCATCATTTGGCCAAGAAAAGCTAACAATCTTCTTCTCCATTCCTTCCAGCCTTTTCCAAGTGACTCTCAACTGCCCAATCTTTGTTTCTATGAAACCATAATGTGATTTTACCTTTTCAATCTCCTCAATTGTCTTGACAAATAAGGACGTGTCATTAGTATTAATGATTTCATTTACCCTTTTGGACAAGTTGTGATCCAGCTCTTCTAGCCATGACTTCTCCTCTTTTAACTAAGTAGGACCAGCAAAACCCCCTGGAAAAAAATCATACTTGTGATCAGAATATTCCTTTCTATATAGTTGGGCTTTTCTTTTTACACCTTCTCTTTCTTTTGAGAGTATATTCATTTCTTTTATGAATTCAGTAGTGGACCTGAGATTGTCATTTGCCCTTGCATCTGCATGGGATGAACACATGAGCTTTAACTCCTTACCTCTAGGCATCCACTTATTAAGAATTGGTTCCAAGGTGGTTTCATCCTCTCTTAATTTGGTCAAAATATTTAGAATCCTCTTTATATAAATGTGAACAACAGAGGGCCTAACAGAATCAACAAACTTCAAAATTGTGGCTTTTACCTTTTCCTCATATTTTCTTGCAAACAGGGCTTGAGCATGTTTCAACTTTTCCAACTCATGTTGAATAGTTTCTGCTAGTTGAAAACCAGAAGGCATAGGAGAAGGGGGATATTCTATGATAGGACTTGTAGGTGGAGGCCTTGCTGGAGAGGAAGATATCATAAGAGTAGAGGATTCACCTTGATGATGCTGACCTGCCAACTAACTCTAAAGCCTAGCAATAATGCTATCTTAGTTGGCTATTCCTTCTTTGGCCTCATTGTAAGCCTTTAAGATTGTTTCCAATTTTAATTGGAGATTAGCCTTTTCTTTTGCCTCTTTTTCTACAACTACTACACTAAACTTTGCAGTTTCTAAGACTGTGCTTGTAGCCTCCACCATCCTTGTATCTTGAACTCTTTTTACAATCATACCTCCTAGGAAACTAGAATCTAAGCCATCTTTCCTTCTTCTATTTTCATCTTTTTTCAATGACCACATAACTAAAGCAACATTATCATTGCTGGGGGTCACTCCTTCCATGGGTTTAGTTTCCTTCCTAACCGCTTCAAGTACTAGAGCATTAGCTATATCCCACTCAGGGAGGATCACAACACCAGCCTTTGATACCATCTTTCTTCCATTTTCAGGAGTAATGGTCTTGAATTCTTCAATCATTTCTTGTTTTATCTCTTCCTCTACCTGAGTTACATCTCTGTGAGGCTGCGCACTCTTCCTTTGTTCACATTTGGCTTTAAATTGTTCCATATTTTTCTTCCATACAAACTGCAAGAAGGCCCCTTTTGTAACAAAGTTACTATCAGCCAGGAACTCCTCACTGGCTTGGTTGATAGTAGGGTCTAACTCTTTACCTTTGAGCACACCATCACTCAAGTTTATTTCAGCACTAGGTGCCTCTTTTGGCATCCCCTCCCATGTCTCTTCATATGTGTAGGCAATCTCCCTGAGACTCCCTAACTGTAATAGCTGTTCGGCCACTGCCTGCTCATCTCCTATGTGGATAGGGGACTGAGATGGAGAATATAGAGGCTCATTTGTTTGCACTTCCTTCCCCACTCTTTGCCTTTTAAGGGAGTCTTGGATGTCAATGACATCTTCAATTGCTCTTTTCCCTCTTAAAGTGGAAGGCTCACCTGTCACTAGCATCATCACACTTTATTTTGATTTCTTGTGCATTACATAATCACCAAGTGGGATAGCCTTAGCAAAGGCAGGCTTAGCTACAACCAATTTAACCCTGTCAGGATCATTTCTCATTGTAACCTCCCTTTTTTCTTTCAAAGTTTGCATGAGGTCTTCAAAATAAAGAATTAAGAATTTTATTTTTTCCTCAAAGGGATTGGAACTAGAGAGAGGGTCATAACTACTATCAAACTAATGAATGAAGTCAAGAGCCCTTTTATATGCAACCCACTTCTCTTTCCTCAGTTCTTGCTCATCCAAATTGAATTCATTCCTAATTAGATCTTCAGGGAGCTAAAATTGGTGAGGCCTACCTTTACAAACTGCTCTCTTCCTAAACATGCCATTGAAAAAATCTTCAAGGTCAGGCAAATCTTGAAACTGTAGTTGACAACCTATATAGTTTAAAGAATTCTTCAAAATACGTCCAACCACCTTTAGTGATCACAAAATGATGTTCCATGGTAATAGTTGGGAAAATGGTCCCTTTACGCCTATTTGTCAGCTCTGCCTCTTGTACACCTCCAATTTGCCTTAAGACTTCAATAATTCCTATTTTCAATGGGACTTGATAAGGCAATAAATATGGAGTGCCTCTGAAACTATATACTCTGAAAACTATAGAAACAGGGTACAAATACATATCTCCCCAAATATGAACAATCTTAATACCCTCTACAAACTCCTTGGGCCTAAGGAATTCCAAGAGAGCCTTAGGAATCCTAGGGTTTTCTATGCACAAAAGAATCCTAATCTTAGATGCAAAGCATCTATCAAACTTTAGATAGCTAGCATCCTCTTTGTCCCAGGATAAAACAGTACTCCAAAGTTGAACAAGCATCTCTTCCTTATCTTTCACCTTGACCAAATCCATTTCCTTTGCAAAATAATCAGGACCCTTGAACAAAAACATGTGCATTAGAAGAGAATACCATCCAAACGGTCTGTCCACCTTACCATTTTTTATCCCTACTAGCCCTACATGAATTGCATCACTAAGGTATGACACATAATCAAATGCTATTGCTAGAGAGGGGTTTAGAATCTATGCAATCATCAACATGTAATGGGTTGGCATATTTTTCTTAGTATCTTCTCCAAAAATCTGACAAAGTGTCCAATAAATGCCTTAGCTCTTAGAGTAAACAAATTCAAGGAGAAGGGTTCCATTGTACTGGGGCCTACAATAGTTAACCCACTTATTTTAACAAAGATCTCTTTCAATGGGCCACTCCTAAGGTGATCCCTTTGTGCATTATAAACCCGGGCCAGTGATTCAAAATCAATAGGCTCTAACAAATTGGAAGCCTCACTGAGCTTAAAAACACTTCTGAATTCATCATCTTTAATTTCAATCAGGGCTGATCGCTTCACATTTCTGATACATCTAGCTACAGGGTCATAATTTTGTGCAATCAGAGTCAACAAATCTACATCCATGAATACACCGGGGACTATAAGCTTCCCCACATCCAATTCCCATATACTATTTAAAGGGGCAAGGGAATGTCTCTGACCAAAACCTACCTTGAATAGTCCTTAACCTGACATCCCTATTTGTGGATCCCTTAGCCAATTACCTCTGCCATATAGGCCATCCCCAATTCTTAAGTGAGAGATCTTTGGTAACAATTCTTTAGCCTTGGCCCCAACATTGGTAGACATAGTTAGTTGTTCCAGAAAGTCATCACATATATTCCTATCCTGGTAGTTTACTTTTCCTATTAACTCCCTTCTTTGCGCCATCTCGTTAATGTAACTATATCAATTGAGATTTGCACAAAACTCTAATAAAACAATTCACACAACAATCACTAATTTTTTGATTGCGATTAGCAAGGAAAATACAGAAAAAACCTGGTTATTCGTCTAGAGAAACTCGCTCTGCACCAGCTCCTCTGCAACAAACTTGTTGAAATGATGCTAACATTCAATTGATGTGGACCTTAATATGACAGCTTGGAATTGAAAAGAGAAGTTAATCCCGCATGCTTCGATCATCACCTCAGAATTGAATTCGCAAAACAAATTCAAAAAACAGGCTCCAATGGACTACAAGTTCTTTGAGTCTTTCTTTGTTTCGTTGTTTCACCATTTCACAGAGTTTAAAACCCCTGCACTTTTCTTTCATGAAGGAATGATGATCGTTAGATCCTTGGAACTTGCACTACCTTTATTCCTTTCGGTCCTTCTGCATTAGTGACGGGTCCCACCTTCTTTTCACTATTTCGCAAACACTAAACCTTGTGCACTTTCATCACATGAAATAACATCGGCCATTAGATTGTCATCTACTTGCTTGATCTTTACTTCTTACAGTGACCGCCCATCTTGTTAACTAATCACGCTCAACCATGATGGCTAACGGTTTTCGCCAATTCGCGAAGACATAAACTGCAGGCATCTGTGAGCTGCAAAACAACGACAACCGTTGGATCCACCCCAAGATGTACAACATTTAACACACTCAAACCTTCAGAGTGGGCCCCCAACTCAGAAACCACTTGCCTTTGTTTCATCACTGACGAATAAATGCCACATGGCAGTCAGCTATTTGCTTTGATAATTCCATCGTGTTCCATTCTAAAACCGCCATGTGTTTTTCTTTACCATTTCCCAATACAACCGCCGGCCAAGTCACAGCGGGCCCTCAACTATCCTTTCGAGCCACGTGCATCTAACAAGTCACTAATTTTTTCCATGGAACAACCCATCTATCCTGCCAATTCAGCCTCCATGTGACCGCCACATCATTTCACTATTTCGCGAACATTAAACCTTCACTTGACTTGAGGCTCCGAACCCACGACAACCATCCGATTAACTCCTACTTAATCGGTCTTTAAAACTACAACTTGCCTATCCTTTGAGCCCATATACCTTTTCACTACTTCGCGGACCTTAAATCTTAGGAAACTCCTTTTCATGAAGCAACGACCACTGTTAGATCTTAGAAACCCACTCGTCTATTACCCCTGTTGTGGTCACCTTGCCCGAGCCCTCCACCTTTTCGCTACTTCACGAAAAGTAAAACTCATGCATCTTTTGGCTAGTGAATCAATGCCAGCCATTGATCTCTTCTAAATTGATCGTCCTTTATCCAACAAAATAGCTTGCCTCTGGGACCCGCCAAGTCTTTTGCTATTTCGTGAAAGGTAAATCCTATGCATCTTGGGCAAGCAAATCAACACCAGCCATTGGATCAAATACGAGATGCAGTCTTTTAACCTGATGAGCAATCCTCTGGTCGAGCCTGCTTACCCCTTTCACCATTTCATGATGACATAAACCACGAGCGTCTTCTCTCAATGAACCAATGCACACCGCAGGATGAACCTTAACTTGCCCGATAGTTAAGAAGCCCAACAAAATTAAATAATACATAGGCAAAGGTGTAATATTTGAAAAAATTAGAAGACTGCCTAGGGGAAAAACTATGGGGGAACACTTTGAACGACAAACCAACCCTTCTTTAAGTAGCAAAAGTAACGCAGAAATAGAACACAAGGTTTTTTCAAACATAGGAAGGGTTAGAACTTCAAAAACCTTAAACCCTCATTTGACCCAAGAAACTCAGAGGTAACAAGGCCATGCCAAACACATTTTTGCAGACTTCTAGCCAAATATGGGACAAGAATACCCAATTTTCTAAATAGTGATAACACACACTCTAATTGGATCAACATCTGATAAGCGTGCTTTTTCTGTCAATAACATCAAGGACCCAGGGATAAAGTTGGCAGCTATGGTTATAGGCTACCAGATATTCTACTCTATCAGATTAAATAATGTTTCATTAGTAGCAGTGCATACTGCTTACAAGATGATAACTGAAAATTCTAATTATGACCTATGTGAGGCCATAAGGAGCCAATTAATGTTAAATCTTCAGTATATCAAGAAGGAAAATAGTCTAAAGTTTAAATTTGGACAGTTATTGATCGGTCTATTCTTTTATATTAATAATTTCCTACCGGGCATAGGTGATCTTGAATGGTCTAAGGATCTTTCGGTATCTGCCTAGATTAAAAATAGTATCAAGGCTATGAAGAACACCTTTTCTACTGCTATTAACAAATACTTCAATGAGTTTCAGAAGAAAATGAGCATGAGATTAAGATTGCCTGAGGACATGGTAAAACAGTTTGCTAAGGATATTGTTTTCACAATTACCACTGATTTCTGTTTAATGGAGGCAATTGAGCCTAGAGAAGAAGAAATGCAAGATATGAGTTATGAGGTCAACTATGACTTACTGATTGGTTATGCTAATAACCTATTGGCATCTCCAAAGGATAAAATGAAGGCAAAATTGAATGTTGTTGAAGATCAGACTACACAAGCTGGAACTAGTATTGTTCCTACCACGAGTGGTAAAGGTAAGAAAAAGAAGGTCGAGCAAGGACCTCTAGTGATGGAAAATACAAGAGTGACATGAAGTGTCCAAACCAAAAAGGAACTAGAACCTAAAGTTTATGCAAAAAAGGAAGAACCTAAAGTTTAATCTAAAGGCATAGACACTGAGGAAGAACCCAAGAAGATGAAAGTTACCAGAAGAGTAGAAAAGAAAATGAAGGAAGTTCCAAAAGCAACTGTGCCTTTTCATATCTCAACTTACAAGCCTAAGACTACCTTTGAGAGGACAATGAAGACATTAGGGAGAAACAGATTTGACAATGTCAAAGAACATTTTGATTCTTTCACTAAAGATGAAAAGGAGCAAAATCATTCAATAGGTAATCAATCATTTGTTTCATTACAATAGATTACCACATGATCTTGAAAAAGACATCTCTAATTCCTTGTATACTATTCTTTTGAATAAATGGGAGGAATCTATAAAGAAAGAAAAAGGAATCATAGATGATGTATTTCTACAATATTTTCCTAAATTGTCAAAAGATGAGTTGAATGAGTTGGTTGATAAGTATAAAGTTCATTTTCCTTACAAATCAAGAAGATTGAAGCTGATCAATGGAAAAGTGCAAAATGTTGAGATTGAGACTCATCAGATTGCTCATAGTATCAAACACTCAGAAGATCTTATACATTCTTCTAAGGATGAATAAGATATTGTTGATAGACATGAAATGGATGAAGAAGAAATTGTGCAAGCTGATGTAGTCTATCCTATCAAGAAGGATGACACTATCATCCAAGTTTTTGATGATATTCAGGATACAATTGATCTATCTGGAGACATCATTGTACCAGATATGCATCTAGTTGAAATCACTATTTTACAAGTTACTTCAATTGATAAACCAACAACTCAACCAAGAGTGGATATTCCACCTGCAAAGGAACAACCTGAGAAACCCCAATCCCCACCGGTTTCAAAGATTATTTAGAAGGAATCTAATGAATATATTGACACACAGATTTCTAAACAAGAAATGGAGAAAGGACAAAAGAAATAAATTGTTAAGATAACATCTTCTGAACTGGAAAAAGAATTAGTCATTTAGCAGACTGATGAAGATGATGATGACTCATTAGGCATATCAAGGCCTATAATTTTTTATAACATGAGTACATATGAAATGATGAAGATTGCAACTATCATGAAATCTAGAGCTCACAAGAAGAGACTCAAAGAGAAAATAATGGAAGATGAAACAATTTAGAATGTAGTAGATATTTTATCAAGTCTACAGGACATCTAAAAACCCCTATTAGAAAACTTGGTGAATTGGTTGTTGATGCATCTAACCAAATTAAGTCACTTGAAGAAGCAGCAAAAACTTATGCTGAGAAGAGTTACAGGAAGAGGCATGGAGAGAAGCTTATGAAAGCAATTGATACAGGGAAACTTTCTCTATCTTTGAATAAATATTTTTTAAGTAAAGCTAATGAAACAGGAGGCAAATATCTTGCTTCTAGTTATAATGTTTCATTCTTTTATTCTAATATCTATAAAAGGCAAATTGAAATAGAGAAAGAGATAGAAAAGATATGCAATACATATGTACGACTCCATGAATCTATTTTTACTTTTAGCAAATCTGTGGATGATTTTCACAATAGGTTGGATACCTATGATCTTGAGAAAGCAAAAAGACTTTAGTCACTGAAGGAATTGAAGAGTCTCCTCACATGCCAAGTGGACATACTAGAGAGAGCCTACAAGAATGCAGAATCTATTTTAGATACTCTAGAAACATGTACACTTGATTCCATGGAAGAGTTGCATACACAAATTATGTGTACACTTGAGTACATTGAGAACATGCTGGAAACATGGAAACATGCCTTATCATAGTTGAAGAGGAACTTTAATGTTATTTTCAGGAGACTTGCAACTGCTTGAATCTTGATTGAGTTTTTCAAAGTTTTTGTATATGTAAAATATTTTGATACAAACTTTTATATATATATATATATTTCATTTTGATGGACTTGAAAAGAACTGAGAGGAGGGGGGGTGAATCAATGACACCAAAACACACACTATTCTAAACACTAACCCGTAGATGAATTTAACCAAGTAGTTAAACACAATACATGCTATCCAAACTGAAATAACAATATCCACATAAAGTAGAACATCCACCATAACACAAGTGTTTATACGTGGAAAACCCAAATAGGTAAAAACCACAGTGAGATGGAACTCACAAGTTAACTATCTGTAATAATAGAAAATTGACTGGTTAAGGTCTTACAAAGACCTCTGCTAGGAGAGAATCTTGTTAGAGATTACAAGATTGATTAGAAGCTTATACCATGTTATGAGTACTACCCTATTAGGAGTAACCTCGGTGGAGGATTTGAGAATCCAAACTAATGGATCACCTTGTTAGAGGATTTTTACAATGAATCTTGTTAGAGCTTTGCCCGGTTAAGGGATTTGAATCTGTTGTAATGGTTAGAAAACAACAAGAATTGTTTGATCTATTCTGAGTAGCACAAAACTTGCTTGATCAGATCCTTCTAAGTACATTCAACACTGCTCTGCATCTTAACACTTATCGCTTCTCAACAAAAGCTTTTTCACTCTTTTCACATAACAACTCGCTATGTGTTCTCATCATCAAAAATGATTCTCTATGATGTCTTTAAATAGACATACAAACCTTATGTCAGTCATAGGAACACAATTTCCTAGGTGCATTGAAGCTAGACATGTAATCATAACTCATCACAAAAATGACCGCCAGACAAATGGTGCTGGTAACTCATCACAAAAATAGATACCGATTAGAGAAGTTTAATACCAGTTGGAATAAAACTAGTGAATCATTGTTATGGAATCTTCCACTTGATCTACTTCTTCATCTTCATCCTGATTTTGATACCAACTTAGTATTATCACAGGTTATCTCATAGGCACATATCGGTTGACATAAAGTATCGGTTAGAGATAGACCTTAAACATACTGGTTGGTTAGTGAAAACCAATTGAAGTTACACCAATAGTCAATGTTATCATATATGTGTGTGTGAGTGTTTTCATCAATGACAAAAAGTGATGAATACATTACAATCATCATCAAGCCAACAATCTCCCCCTTTGGCATTGATGGCAACACTTAGAAAATTTTGAGTAATTTACAATACTGCTAAGTGTGCATACACAACATATCTACATATATATACTCATACTCCCTTTGAATCTAACACTCACCCTTAATGTTGTAATACTCCCCCTTAATGCATGCATAAATACAAAATTTTCAAAAACTCACATACATATTACTACTCCCCCTTTGGCAACAATGCCAAAATGATAAAGTAAAATATATACATATATAGAAAATCTGTATCAAAGAGTTCAACATATATTAGAGTTTGAAACAAATTCATGCATTAGCTATTCTCATGAAAATATTGTTGAAATTCTACTTCATCTGGGATAGAGAATTATGCCATGATTCCAGTATGTGATTTGTATACTCTGAGGTAGACATCAACTGAGAATAGAATTGTTCCATTAAGTCAAGCGAGCACGTTGCAGGAGTAGAAAGAATAGGTTTTGCACTAGAGTAGGCACTCTAAAGAATGTCGATATATGCGGTGAGATGACTCTTGAGCTCTCTTAGAGATTGGAATCTCTTAGCTCTCTCATTGTCATTCCTAATCAATCTGTCCTGCAGTTCATCTATAGACTGGTTAAAGACATGAATGGAGTCCTAGAGTGGGACATATACCTTCATAACCTTTCTATTTCCTACTTAGTTTCAACTTGATTCTTAGTAATATCAGAATAAAAGAAAGTAACATTGGAGGTAGAGGCAAGATAATTTCCTCCAGATTCAATAGCTTTCTTCAACAAACTGCCATTATGAGATAAAACCATTTTGCCATTTTTAATGTGCTTAGCCAGCTCATCCCCATATGCCTTCTTGTGGCTCTTCTCAGCAGATATTTGAGTAGCATATTCAAGTGATTTGATTTGGTCAGATGCCTCTGCAACTAACTAACCAAGTTTTCTGATAGGAGTAGGAAGATGTGCAACAGAGGTTTCCAATAGTCATCTAGACAAAATTTCTTCTGTATTCTAGATTGTCTCTACCTGAATTCTTTGTTCTTTCAACCTCTTCTTATGTGCACGAGATTGCATAACAGTAGAAATCTTCATCATTTCAGATGCACTCAAAGTATTCATATCGATAGGTCCTGAAATACTTAGAGTCTTCATCGTCATCATCAAGCATTTTTTGCTTTGTTGGTTCAGTGGGTATACACTTAATGATGGCTCTTTCTGTATTTGCATCTATTTTATCTTCTACTTTCTAAGTAGCAGCTTCCTTAGTGGTCTCCTTTTGAGTGATCACAATGACCAGTGGAGATTGGGGTTTCTCGAGTTGATCAGTTGCCGGTATACTGACCTCCTTTAGTTGAGTACCTGGTTGATCACTTGTTGTATCCTGTACTTCTATGGTTGTGGGAGGATCCACATCTGATGTAGTAATGTCTTCAGATAGGTCCACTATATCCTAAATGTCCTCATCAACATGAATAACTGAGTCATCCTTCTTCTTGGTTGATTAGACTATATCTGCTAGAGCAATTTCCTCTATATCCATTTCTGGTGGAGAAACATCATCTGCAGTTTCATCCTTATTGACAGAGTGGAGGTTATCTACCCTTTGTTTGATTTGACAGGCTAGTTGGTGAGTTTCTGTCTCAATAACTGCCCTTTTTCTATTAAGAAGCTTCAATCTCCTTATCTTAAAATCAAAATATACTTTGTATTCCTCAGTCAAAGCACTAATTCCATCTGATGATAATGTGGGAAAATACTATACAAATACTTCATCAATAATTTATTTTTCTAACTGAGTGGCTTCTTCCCATTTTTCTAACAAAGTATTATACAAAGATACTGAAATATATTTCTCTAATTCATGCAGATATCTATAGTAGTGATTCAACAAGGTTATTACTTATTGGTGTATTTTCTTATGCTCATCTACAGTAAAAGAACCATAATGTTCTTTAACGTTTTCAAACTTGTTTCTTCCCAATGACTTCATTGTCCTTTCAAATATTGTGTCAGGTTTGTAGGTGGAAATTTATAATGGTGTAGTTCCCTTTGGTACTACCTTTGCCTTCTTAGGTGTTCTCCTAGTTGCCTTCTCCTTCTTAGGTTCTTCATTTGATTTTGTTACCTCAGACTCTGGTTGCAAAATTAGTTTCCTGTTCCTCCTCTTCTATGGTACACTCTCCTTTTTCTCAATTATTTTAGGTGTTGGTTCCTTCTTGTTTAGGACACTTCG
This sequence comes from Cryptomeria japonica, assembly GCF_030272615.1. Taxonomy (NCBI): domain Eukaryota; kingdom Viridiplantae; phylum Streptophyta; class Pinopsida; order Cupressales; family Cupressaceae; genus Cryptomeria; species Cryptomeria japonica. Next base: position 269,095,747 of record NC_081408.1, read on the forward strand.
AGTTAGCCTTGTAGTTTTCTTCACAGGAGATTTTTCCTCACTTTTCTTTTGCTTTCCTTTAGCTTTAGCTACAGGTGCAGTACTACTTTGAGCAGGTGCAACTTGGATTGCTAGAATGTCCAATTTTTCCTTCTTTTTGTCTATAGATGATGCTAATAGGGTATTAGCATAGCCAACCAGTAAGTCATGATTGACTTCGTAGCTCATATCTTCCATCTCTTACTCTCTTGGTTCTCTTGCTTGCATTAAGCAAAAATCAGTAGTGACCGTGAAGATTATATCTTTTTCAAAGTGTCTTACTACATCTTTAGTTACCCTCATTGTCAGGCTCATTTTCTTCTCAAATTCATTAAAATACCTGTTGGTGGCAGCTGAAAAGGTATTTTTCACAACTTTAATGTTGTTCCTTATCTGAGCATTGACCGGTTGTTCTTTGGACCATTCAATGTCACCTATTGTTGGTGTAAATAAATATTCATTATGGATATTATTACACTTTACTTAAGCTAACTTAGGATAATGCATCTCTTTGTAGTTTGGATTTGAGACACTTAGGGAAGTGTGCACATAGGGATAGAGCTTGTAGGAGAAATTCCACGTTTTGTGGTCTTATTTTGTTGTTACACTCCACGTTTGGTGGGTCATCCACCTCTTGTGGAATATTATATTATTTCTCCTACCTACCCCTAGTATTTCTTACCTACACTTGTTTCTCATTGAGCCACATGTCATGATTGTGTGCTCGTACATCCATATGGCCTCGCCTATATAAGCAGATCTATATTCACTGTATTGGTGAATCCAGTTGATCATTTTCATATTGATGAGAATAAAGTTTGTTCTTGTCATTCTTTTGTCTCTCTTTTATACTTTTCATTGTTTCCTTGATCTTGGCAAAACCTCACATCATATCAAAGCCATTGGGGCTTCATTGATTGGTTTTTGGAGACACCATGGAAGGCTTCTATTTTTGGATCTAAGGAACTACACTTTTTGGAGGCATCTTGGAGCATTTTTCAACCTCACCATTGCGTTCAAGAGGCCGTTTCCATAAAAATTGAGTATAAATTCGACCTATTTTGGCGAAAATTGATTTTTGGATGTGGAGGAATTTTTTTGCCCAATTCGAGCGGTAACGTTTTTTGGAATTTTTGGATTCTCTCAGCTGTCCCTATTCAATCCTCAATTTGGCAACTTCAAAGGCCTATTTTGAGCTCATATGACCTCCTTTTCAAGTGTCATTTTTTTTTAAATTGCATGTTTTTTCTTCTACTGTCATAATTTATGACCAGATTTCAGAGATTTTGAGTGAGAATTATACTTTCAGATATTGGTCTTATTTGGCCTATTTGGTACTTATAAATTGCATGGATCTTAGTTTAGATCTCTTTCACTATTAGTTTGAGTCTCTTTTGGCCTTATTCAGGCAGTTGTAAAATTGAAATCAAAAGTCCACTTTGCCATTTTTTGCAAGTGGCCCATTGTACACGCACTAAGTATAAAGTGCCAAATCATCACTTTTGGAGGGGTTCTTTGATTGAGTGAATTTGGGGGGGTGTCTTGTGTGATTGTGCCTATCTTTCCTTGTGCTCTTTCATTTTTGTTGCAATGAGTCCTCATAAATTTCCACCTTTAACTCCACATAATTATGCATCATGGAAAATTAAAGTATGGAGCAAATTAGTGGAAAAAGGTCTCACGCATTACATAGATGGAACAATAGCAGCACCACCTGATCCTAAGGCTGATCCTAATGCTTAGTTAGAATGGATCACTAATAATTTCATGGCTCTTGGAACTTTGTGCATGTATCAGATGATCTCATCTTTCATATTGAAAAGTGTACTACAATCAAAGATGCTTGGGATATATTTAAGAAATTGTATGGTCAAGTTGATGAAATCAGAGGTTATAAGATTGAGAGTGAGCTCACCAACTTGGATCCCAAGAGTTTTGATACAATCCAAGATTATGTCACCAAAGCAAATTAGCTAAGAGAAAAGCTTAAGGATAGTGGAATTGACAAAAAAGATGCTCAATTGATATTCAACTTGTTGGACAAACTTGCATTAGAATATGTAACATTTGTGTCTAGCTTCCAAACTCATCGTTTGATAGTGGGGAGTTCCTATGTTATTCCTTCATTTGATGCTTTCAAATAAATGTTAATATTGGAACAATCTAAGTTGTTGAACATGAGGCTTCTCAAGTCTTCAAAGTCCTAGGCTTTGGTGGCTAATCAAGGGAATCAAGGAAGTCAAGACAAAGATTCCAAAAAGAAGAAGAAGCAGTCTAAGTCAAAGCTACAACAGGAAAAAGGACAATCATCCTCTCCATCACAAGGTGATTTTTCATCCTCTTCCAAGAAGGGGACACCACCTAAGAAGGATAAACCAACTTGTGCATATTGCAAGAAGTATGGTCATGATGAGCATCGATGCCACACCAAGAAAGTTGATGAGTTGACAAATCTTCTTAAAAAAAACATCAACTTGCCATCCACCTACACAAAGAAGGATTCATCTCCTTCCTCTTCCTCACAGTCTAAGGGAAAAGGGCAAGCATTTGTGGCTACAACAGGTTCTTCACAATAGTGGATACTTGACTCAGGTGCCTCTTATCACATGGGTTCTACAAAGGAGCAGTTTTATTCATTGGAGTCATCTAAGGTACCTCACATTCACATAGGTGATGATACACAAGTAGAGGTTGAAGGGAAAGGTTCAGTTGACATGGATGATGGAACATTTGAGAATGTTCTCTATGTTCCTAACTTGTCTACCAACCTTCTCTCCATCTACCAAATCACTCACTATGGGAATGGGAAAAAGGTTGAGTTTACACCTGATTCAGATGTGGTAAAGGAACTTGATGAGAATGCCTTGGTAGCAATGGGACAAGTCAATGACAACTTAAGGCTTTATTCATTCTCCCACTTTGTGCCAAGTTCTCCTTCTAGGGCCTTGCTTACTCATTCAAATTCTGAAAGTAAGCTATGGCATGAGTGGTTTGGTCACCTCAACTACTGATATCTTCAACATCTCAGCACTAAAGACATGGTCACAAGTCTACCTAGAATCAATTTTTCAGAGGGTGTATGTTCAGGTTGTTCCATGGGAAAGCATCCTGAGGAGAATTTTGATAAGGGGAAAGCTTGGAGAGCTTTTGAAGTTCTTCAACTTGTTCATAATGATGTAGCAGGTCCATTTCCAGCACCTTCATTTAGCAAGGCCCGCTATGTCCTCACCTTCATTGATGACTACTCCCACTTCACTTGGGTCTACTTTCTCATTCATAAGAGTGAAGTATTTGACAGATTTCAGGACTTCAAGACTCGTGTGGAGAAGCAATCCGGAAAAGTGGTCAAGATTCTTTGCACAAATAATGGAAGGAAATATGTGAACAAGAGACTTGAGGATTTATGTACATTTGAGGGGATTGATCTTCAACATTCTATTGCATACACTCCACAATAGAAGGGAGTTGCAGAATGCAAGAATAGAACTCTCAAAGAAATGGCTACCTGTATGATACATGCGCGTTCTCTTGATCCCGCCTTTTGGGTAGAGGCTATCAGTTGTGACACACACATCTAGAATCAGGTTCCTCACAAAGCTTTGCAAGGTATTACTCCTTTTGAGGCTTGGGCTAGTAGGAAACTAATTGTGAGACATTTCAGAGTCTTTGGGTGTTCAGCATGGGTTCACATACCTCCGCAGAAACGCAAGGCATTGGAACCTCAGAGTTGGCCTTGCATATTTTTTGGATATCCAGAGGGTGTTAAGGCATATAGATTGATGGATCCTGAGACACATGAGGTTCTCATTAAGAGGAGAGTTCACTTTGAGGAAAGCTCACCTAGCTTAGCCTCTCTACCTCCACGTCCCTCCATTGTGGATAGTGATGTTAGTGATTCAGATGATGAGATTCCTTCAACTCTGACTCACAGGGTTACACCTCCATAGGGTCCACTTGCAGTTGAGGAGCCTCATTCTCCACCTCCCCCTAGACCTCGTTAGGCTCGACAGACACTTGAGTCAGCGGGTTCTCTTGTTGGGGATCCTTCAGATACATGAAGGATTCGATCATAGCATCAAGATCTTCCACATGCATTCATTGCTACTGCTTTTGATCCACATACATTTTGGGAAGTGTCAGGGGTTCCTCAGTAGGACCAAGCTATGGAGGAAGAGTATAGTTCCTTGATGAGGAACAACACATGGGATTTAGTCCATCTCCCTAAGGGGAGAAAGATGGTTCGATGTAAGTGGATCTATCAAACCAAGTTTGCAGCAGATGGTAGTATGGATAAGTATAAGGCTTGGCTTGTTGCGAAAGGTTTCTCTCAAATTCTAGGTGTTGACTATATAGAGACCTTTGCACCCATAGCTAAGATGAACTCCATTTGCTTGACACTTGCTATTGCTGTAGCTCATGGTTGGGTTCTACATCAGATGGATGGGAAGAGTACTTTTCTTCATAGTGATCTTGATGAGAAGATTTATATGGAGCAGCCATAGGGTTTCATCCAGGATACTTCCTTGGTTTGCAGACTAAGGAAATCTCTCTATGGCCTTAAGCAAGCCCCTAAGGCTTGGTATGCCAAGATGGATTCCTTTCTTCTCTCAGCAGGGTTCCCCAGGTGTCATTCCAATCCGAATGTCTACATTTTGCGATAGAATGACTCTCACTTGATACATGTTCTCTATGTTGATGATTTGATCATTACAGGGAGCACCGTATCCATCATTAGTAGGGTCAAATATTTTTTGCATGACAGATTTGCTATGACTGACTTGGGTCTTTTGCACTAGTTTCTCGGGATCGAGATTTCACAGTCACCTTCTGATATTACAGTATCACAGCCCAAGTATGCTCTTGATCTACTTGCACGCTTTCATATGGCTGATTGTAAGCCTACACCGACTCCCTTTCTTTCAGGAGTCAAGCTTGAGGCTCAATTTTCTTCTCCACTAGTTGATGCTACATTGTATCGTCAGCTTGTGGGTAGTCTCATCTACTTGACTCATACATGCCCTGATATTTTATTTGCAATTGGCATGGTTTCCCACTTCATGCAAGAACCACATGAGCTTCATTGGAAAGCTACCAAATGCATTCTTCATTACATCTAGGGTACACATAACTATGGGATTTGCTATGCAACAGGCACAGGACTTCGCTTAGTTGGTTACATAGACTTTGATTGGGTTGTGATATTCATGATCGTAAGTCTACTTTAGGTTATAGTTTTCACCTTGGTTTTGTTAGGTGTCAGAGACAACTAAGAGGAAGGGGGTGAATCGGTTGTCTAATAAATTCAACCATAATTAGCTTAACCAAAACTTAATGCTTAATACCAGTAAACCAAACTTTATGCCAGTAGACAGTCTTAATAGTTAATTGCAATATCAGTAAAGATTAATGCATGAAACAGAAGGACAATAACATCCACAATACATAACACCAATGTTTATACGTGGAAACCCTGTAAGGGGAAAAACCACAGTGGGAAGCCTTACCCACAATCAAATGACACTACTATAGATAGTATGTGTTTACAATAAGGATTCTACACATGCAGAAAGGCCAGCTCCCTAGAGCTCACTGCTCAATCACAAAATGAGAGTCACGCTGACTACAATTGGATCGTTAAATCCAATGATAATGCACTGCATAAAATAACATCTTCATATGCTAGATTCAGTACTGGTGTAGTTCTGATTGCCTTCACAAAACCCTCCTTCAACCTTCAAATGATGTTTGCATGTATAGCTCTGCTTATTTTTGCATATACTCTATTACAATTCTTTTTCCCAATCGCATATCGATCTTACATATATACCATAACCTAAGACCAATTGAATAGGTCAGCTCACTAAAAGGTATTATAATAAAATCATTTTCAAAAAAATCAATATCCGATGTCTGATGTCGGCTCAAATGCATTTCCAACAATAATAAATCATTTCCATAGCATGTCATGCTGATCTAGAATAGATAAGTCTGTCGGTGCTTATCCTGGACCTATTTGCCAGTAACAACAAATATGCAAACCCGAATAAGAAAATAACCAAATCTTGAAAACCAAGTGATTGAATAATGTCTTCAACATAACCAAGTAGTTTCCAAGTCATTTCAAGTGCCGGTGAACCAAATACCAATTTCTTGCATAATTCTCTGTCTTGCCGGTGAACATAACCAAAATCTCTTGGTGTTGATAAGTGTTGACAAGTGTTGACATCAATGGCAAAACCATATCAACATATCCAAAATACCAACAATCTCCCCCTTTGGCATTGATGGCAACATAAGATGGAAAAACCATCAAAGTGCCAAAAGAGAAATGACAAATACCAAAACCCAACAATCTCCCAAAGAGATCATTAACCAGAAATTAAAAAAATACATAATATCTCTTCCCAGAGGATAAAGTCTCTCACCCTAGGAATAATATGTGTTATTCATGTGTTTTTCCATATCAATCTCTCCCCCTTTGACATCAAATGCCAAAGAAATACAAAACCAAATACAAAATACCAATTCATTCAATATACCAACTACTCCCCCTTAGAAGTAGCTCTCATCATCAAAGCCGAAATAAAATATTTCTTTGTTAATTATGTCAGTTGATGAGAAACATCAAATGTCTAAGTCTCTACCGGTGGGGGTAGGACTCCAAGTTGCTCTCTGAGATACTCAAATGTTTCCTTAGGCAAAGGCTTTGTAAAAATATCTACAATCTGCTCTTTAGTATTCACATAAACCAATTTCACTTCTTTTGCTTCAACATTCTCCTTTAGAAAGTTTAGTTTGATAGAAACATGTTTAGTTTTAGAGTGAAGTACTGAGTTCTTTGATATATCAATTGTTGTTGTATTGTCACGGTAAATAGTGATAGGTTCTTTGCAATTCACCTTTATGTCTTTCAACATTTGCTTGATCCATAATACCTATGTATAGTTGGTTGTTGCTGCAACATATTCTGATTTTGCTGTTGATAAACTTGTACAACTCTATTTCTTGCTCAACCATGAAATTAGTCTGCTACCAAGAAAAAATTCTCCGTTGGTGGTTCTTTTTCTGTCATCCACATCTCTTTCCCAATTTGCATTTGTGTATACATATAAGTCAAAATTTTCATCTCTAGGATACCATAAACCAAGATTTGTAGTGCCTTGTAGGTACCGGAAAATCCTTTTTACTGCTGATTCATGATTTTCTTTAGGATTACTCTGAAATCTTGAAACAATACATACTGCATTCATAATATCGGGTATTGTTTGTGTCAAATACAGTAAACCTCCTATCATAGATTTATATCTAGTCAGATTAATAGGTGTAGATTCATCCTTCAAAGATAATTTATCATTTGTAGTCATAGGTGTGCTTACTGGTTTACAATTCTCCATGCCAAATTTCTTTAGTAATTCCTTCAAGTACTTAGATTGACATAGGAATATACCTTTATCAGTCTGTGAAATCTACAATCCTAAAAAGAATTTTATCTCTCCAATCATAGACATTTCAAATTCTTGCTGCATTTTGTTAGAAAAGTCTTTACACAAACCATCTTCTCCTCCAAAGATTATATCATCAACAAAAACTTCAATAACCAAGATGTTAGCATTAGTCACTTTGTAGTATAGATTTCTATCAACATCACCTTTTGTGTAACCAAGCTTCAAAAGATATTTGTCCAATCTTGCATACCAAGCTCTAGGAGCTTTTTTCAATCCATATAAAGCTTTCCTTAACCTGCAGACCATGTCTTTGTTATCTGTCAAAGAAAATCCATCAAGTTGCTCAATGTAAATTTCTTCTTCAAGATCTCCATTCAAAAATGCACATTTAACATCCATTTGATACACTTTATAGTTCTTGTGTGCTGCAAAAGACAATAACAGTCTCATTGCCTCAATTCTAGCTACCGGTGCAAAGGTTTCATTGTAATCAATTTCTTCTTTTTGAGAATATCCCTTACACACCAATCTTGCTTTGTTTCTGATTACCATGCCATTTTCATTATGTTATTTCTGAAAACCCATTTAGTTCCAATTACATTTTTGTTTTTAGGTCGGGAAACTAATGACCAAGTGTTATTTCTTTCAATTTGTTCCAATTCATCTTCCATTGCTTTAATCCAATATTTATCTTCACATGCCTCATTTATTGATGTAGGTTCAATTTGAGAAATAAGACATACCTCTTCATTTGTCAATCTTCCTCTAGTCATAACTCAAAATTTGTTTCCAATTATCTGATCTTCGGAATGATTCAATCTTACATACCGAGGTGTTTTTACTTGTTGTTGTTCTTCAGTGACTGTTGAATCTCCAAATGATGCCGGTGTAACTAGATCATCTTTCTATACTAGTGTACTCATAATAGGTTCATTTGTAATTATCTCAATTGTCAGTTCAGAGTCTGAGTACCTTGAATTTCCACTAAATTGTTCATCAATCTTCACATTTGCACTCTCAACAATTTTCTCCAATCTCTTGTTAAAACATCTATATGCCTTGCTCTTAGATGAATAACCAAGAAATATTCCTTCATCACTTCTAGGATCAAATTTGCCAATATACTCATCTCTTCTAATATAACATTTACTTCCAGATATTCTAAAATATTTAAGAGTAGGAGTATTACCAAACCATAGTTCATGTGGGGTCTTACCAGTTTCTCCTCTGATGTGAACTATGTTAAATGTATAAACAGTTGTATTGATTGCTTCTCTCCAGTATATATGAGGTAGATTTTCTTCTGATATCATACTGCTGGCTGCATCCAAGATAGTTTTGTTTGTCCTTTCCACAACTTCATTCTGCTGGGGTGTCTAGGGTGCTGACAACTATCTTCTAATCCCATTCACTTCACATAATGCATTACATTCCTTAGATGTGAAGACACCTCCTTGATTTGATCTCAAACATTTGATTTTCTTACCGGTTTCATTTTATACCATCACCTTGAATAGTTTGAACTTCCCAAATGTTTCAGATTTTTCTCTAAGAAAAGTAACCCAACACATTCTAGAATAGTCATCAATGATTAGCATAAAATATCTATCTCCTTGTATACTTTTAGTTCTTGCTGGACCACATAAATCATTGTGAATTAAATCAAGAACATTGTTAGACTTCTCCGAAATACTTTTGAAAGATTCTCTAACTTGTCTTCCAAATTGACATTCCTTACATACCGGATTGTGAGGTTTAACAATCTTAGGTAAATCTCTAACTGCCTTAGTAGTACTGATTTTCACAATACAATCAAAGTTTACATGACAAAGTCTTTTATGCCATAACCAAATTTCATCAATATGTGAAATCAAACATGCTTTCTCATTATTGTTCAAATGCAAGATATTACCTCTAGTCTGATTACTGGTTGCAATTTCCAAACCAGATCTATTTAAGATTTTGCATTTACCATTCTTGAATTGTAACTAAAATCCTTTCTCAACTAATTGACCAACTCTCAAAATATTATGCTTCAAACCTTCAACATAGTAAACATTATTAGTATTGTGCTTACCATCAAAAGATATAGTGCCTTTTTCCTTTGATCAAACAAGCTTTATCATCTCCAAACCTTACTAGACCTCCATTGTAATCCTGAAAGGTTAAGAATTTACTCTTATCACCAGTCATATGATGTGAACATCCTGAATCAATAATCCATTCATCCTTATCTTCAACTTTAGCTAACAGGGCCTGCTCTATAGGTTGAACAATAGGTGCCATATGATCTTCTGTTATAGCAACAAAATCCCATCCATTGTTTGTTGGATCTTCATAGAAATCATCAGTAACTCTTTCATCAGCATAATAACAAGATTTGTCTCTGTTCTTCTTAAACTTGTATTTCTGATAGTCAGGGTTAGGCTTATATGTTCTTTTAGCTTCTTCTCTTAATCTTGCATGTCTATCAAGACATCTAGATGCCATATGACCAATCTTATTACATTTAAAACATTTAAAGGGTGCTTTACCTTCATACTTACTTCCAATTGGACCTTTAGGAATTTTTCTTGCAAATAGTGCTTCAAGTTTTTCAAGTTCTCTTGCATAGAAGGCTTTCCAATCAGATTTGTCAAATGATGATGATGCTGCTGAAGTTGATGATGATGCCTTAAAAGCTAGATATATCTTGATAGTAGTAATAAGACCAAATTTCTCAAGCTTAAAAGCTGAAAGTTTTCCAACCAAAGTGTCTCTAGATACTGATGCATTAGACATTATTCTTAATTCATTTATAGCAGTAACTTTCATTTTATATGCTGGTGGCAAAGCTCTTAAAAGTTTAGAAACAATCTCATCTTCACTTAAGGTTCCTCCACAACATTGTATACCCAAAACAATTTCATTTACTCTTTCCATAAAAGCATAAATTCTTTTTTCTTCCATTTTCAGACTTTCATACCTAACCCGGAAGCATTTAGGTTTTGCAATTTTGATTGTGGAATCTCCTTCATTCAATGTTTCTAGTTTGTCCCAAATAGCTTTAGTAGTAGATCTATCCAGCAATCCCATGACTTGCTGATCTGACAATGCACTAAAAAATGCTTCTCTTGCTTTGCAATCATTTTCCTCATCTTTTCCTAATGTTGGTGGATTAGGCTGACCGAGAGTAGGAGCAGTATAGCCATTCTTTGTAACCTCCCATATATCCTTTCCAATGCAATTCAAGTGTGTCTCCATCCTGATCTTCCATATGCCATAGTTGGTTCCATCAAGTTTCGGACTATCCTTCCTAAAATAGTTGGTAGACATTGGATCTCCTCAAGTTGTTAAACTTCTACAAAAAGAGAATCTAGCTCTAATACCAATTGTTAGGTCCTAGAGACAACTGAGAGAGGGGGGGTGAATCAGTTATCTAATAAATTCAACCAGAATTAACTTAACCAAAACTTAATGATTAATATTGGTAAACCAAACTTTATGCCGGTAGACAGTCTTAACAATTAATTGCAATACCGGTAAAGATTAATGCATGAAATAGAAAGACAACAACATCCACAACACATAACACCAATGTTTGTACGTGGAAACCCTGTAAGGGGAAAAACCATGGTGGGAAGCTTTACCCACAATCAAATGATACTACTGCAGATAGTATGTGTTGACAATAAGGATTCTGCACATGCAGAAAGGCTAGCTGCCTAGAGCTCACTACTCAATCACAAAATAAGAGCCACACTGACTACAATTGGATGCTTAAATTCAATGATAATGTACTGCATAAAATAGCATCTTCATAGACTGGATTTAGTACCAGTGTAGTTCTGATTGCCTTCACAAAGCCCTCCTTCAACCTTCAAATGATGTTTGTGTGTATAGCTCTACTTAGTTCTGCATATAATCTATTACAATTCTTTTTCCCAATCGCATATTGATCTTATAAATAAGATCTTACATATATACCATAACCTAAGACCAATTGAATAGGTCATTTCACTAAAAGATATTACAATAAAATCAATTATAAACAAATCATATTCTGATGTATGATGTCAGTTCAAATGCATTTACAAAAATAATAAATCATTTCCATAGCATGCCATGCTGATCTGGAATAGATAAGTCTATCGGTGCTTATCCTAGACCTATTTGCTAGTAAAAACAAATATGCAAACCCGAACAAACAAATAACCAAATTGCCAAAACCAAGTGATCGAATAATTTCTTTGAGATAACCAAGTAGTTTCCAAGTCATTTCAAGTGCTGATGAACAATATAATCTGTTAGTGAAGCAAATACCAGTTTCTTGCATAATTCTTTGTCTTGCCGGTGAACATAACCAAAATCTCCAGGTGCTGATAAGTGTTGAAAAGTGATGAAAAGAGTTGACATCAATGACAAAACCATATCAACATATCCAAAATACCAATAGGTTGAGGCCCCATTTGTTGGTAGAGCAAGAAGCAACATGATATTTCTCTCTCTTCGACTGAGGCTGAGTATCGAGGAGCTATTAACGTAGCAACTGAGACCATTTGGCTTCAGCAGATTCTCATAGAGTTTGTGTTCACCACTCCATGACTGATAGTTCTACATTGCGACAATCATAGTGCTATTGCAATCTTGAAGAACCCGGTCCAGCACTAGCGGACCAAACACATCGAGATTCATATGCACTATGTCCAAGAGCTGATTCAAGAGCAGGTCATTGATTTGCAGTATTGTCCTACAACAGAGCAAGTTGCAGACATATTCCTCTTTGAGGTTTTGTCCTTCTTCTTTTAGAGTCTTTTGTACATTCATCTCTCTTTTGGGGGGGAGTTTTTTCCCACTGGGTTTTCTCCCTTTCTCCATTTGTGAGAGATTGCATTGTATAGTTTTTCTTGCATTTTCATTTTGTACATGGGTACCTATCATGACCTAGTAGCCGAGACTTATCTTGCATTGTTGACTTGAGTCTTCATTCCCCTAAGTTGCACTTAAGGGGGGGTGTTGGTGTAAATAAATATTCATAATGGATATTATTACACTTTACTTAAGTTAACTTAGGATAATGCATCTCTTTGTAGTTTGGATTTGAGACACTTAGGGAAGTGTGCACATAGGGATAGAACTTGTAGGAGAAATTCCACCTTTTGTGGTCTTATTTTGCTGTCACACTCCACGTTCGGTGGGTCATCCACCTCTTATGGAATATTATATTATTTCTCCTACCTACCCCTACTATTTCTTACCTACCCTTGTTTCTCATTGAGCCACATGTCATGATTGTGTGCTCGTACATTCATATGGCCTTGCCTATATAAGCAGGCCATTAGTTTGGATTTAGAAATCCTCCACCTTTTACAGGGTATAGCTTTTAACTAATCTTTGGGATCTGTAATAGGATTCACTCCTAGCAGAGCATTTGTAAACCCTAACCGGTCAGTTATCTATTACTACAGATAGTTAACTTGTGAGTCCCATATCACCGTGGTTTTTACCTATTTGGGTTTTCCACATATAAACACTTGTGTTATGGTGGATGTTTTACTTATTGTGGATGTTGTTATATCATTTTTTATTGCATGCATATTGTTTAACAAACTTGTTAAGTTTATCTACCAGTCAGTGTTTAAAGTAGTACTATCTTTGGTGTCACTGATTCACCCTCCCTCTCAGTGCTTTACAAGTCCATCGGTATATGTCTGCATATCATTTGTATGTGAATGTTATATCATGCAATGATGTGTAAATGTTTTGTAAGACATTCTTGGAGGGAAGGTGATACCGGTAGTAGTGTTTAGGGTCTATGAACTGGTACAAAGCAGAGCTAGAACCAGAACTCTATTTGGCATAGCAGATGCATTTTGTGAGTACATTTTCATTGTCTTACTTCAGCAGAAGCTTGTAGTTAGTGAGACTCTTTAGTGATGAGAAGTGTGCTCTAGGCAGTATGCCTTCCTGCATGTGCAGGCACCCATTATACGCAATATCCTTTCACATGGCCATTGAACTGATATTGTGGGTCACAAATCCCACCATGGTTTTTCCTCTTTGAGGTTTTCCATGTATAAATTCTACATGTTATGGTGTTCATTCGTGTGGATGGTTTATTTACTTCAAGTTATATGTTTTTTTGTTTACCGGTTTATATGTGTATGGTATAACAGAATAAAATCTTATCTTACCAGCAAAAAACTGATTCACCCCCCTCTCAGTGTTCTTGGATCCCAACAGTATAAGAAATGACAAACAAGGTAGGCCAATAATAACCTGCCCTAAAAATTTTATGTGGAGTAGTCTTTGTTGTAAAATGGCCATCAAATACTCTTGAATGCATTTATTTTAACACAATCCCAGCCTGATGTTCATCAAGGTACAATAGGAGGACACTATCCATCTCCCTAAAATATTTATCTTCACTGATGAAGACATATTTTTGAGCCTCAAACTCTAATGTCCTCTTTTGGTAATATATTTGTATACCACAGAGTATGTTGTAAGCTACAAATATTATTCTCTGAGTTAGATAAAGCATCCACCTATCCAGCTTTCAACTTCTCTTTCACCATAATCTTTTCTTATCCTTTCTCTCCAACCAATTTGGTGTTTTGAATATCAATGTTAAACTCTTGGATTGATTTTATCCATCTACACCTTCTTCTCGTTACTCATGATTGAGAAAATATATCCTTCACTATTGCATTAGGCACATAAGAAATGACTTTTGCTTCTACAAGATAAGGTCTAGAGTTATTAATAGCCTTAACAAATACATATGCTTGCTCTTTTTCTATGTCATATTACATTTTGACAACTTGAAGGGATTTGCTATAAAATTCTATGGGTTATTCATATCCCACATCATTCTTATGAAGCGTAACAACTACAACTATATGAAAGGAAGCAAAAGAAAAAACTTGGAAAGGTTTTCTGAAGTCTAGAGATTTCAACACTAGGGCCTCTTTAATTTCCCTTTTAATAGCAACAAAGCATCAATTGTTTCTATAGTTAAATCAATCTTAGCTCCCTTTTTCAACATCTTAGATATGGGCTTTACGAATTTAACAAAGTTTTAAATAAATATTCTAATAAAATGATTTGACAAAAGAATGACTTAATGGACTTCACAATCTGTTGTATGGCTATTTTATCTATTGTTGGCATTTGCCACTCTTTCTGGATCTATCCTATCCCATATTTTGAAACAATATGACCCAAGATTTTACCTTTAGTGACAACAAAATTACACTTCTTATGATTTGAATAAATCCCATATTCCAAATCCCTGGTGAATATATTCTCAAGATAAAAGCAATGGTCCTATGCTTTCTTTGAAGATGTAGTAAAATCATCTTGATAGACAATTGTAATAATATCAATTAAGTCAAAGAATACTACATCCATATCCCTTTGCAATGTAGCACCAACATTTGTCAACCAGAATGGAATTCTTACATATATATGTCCTCCTAGGGGTTGTGAAAGTGGTCTTGTATTGCTCAAAATCTTTAACTTTTACTTGATTATACCTAGAGAAACCACCCATCATTGATAATAATTTACATCCCATCACCTTTTGTAACATGGCCTTCATGTTTGTGAGCATGTAATTATCCTTTAGTGAAGATGTATTTATAATTTAAAAATCAACACACAACCTTATATCCCCATTATTTTTCTTGACAAGGACCAAGTTTGAAACCTATGTGGAATGTTTGATTGGTTTAATGATCCCATCATCCTCAAGTTTCATAAGATCTTCTTGCATTTTTGGCCTCAACATTAGGTTGGTTGGTATTTGTTTCTATCTGAAAGGCTTTTCCTTAGGATCTAGAGGAATCTCATGCCAAAACAAGTCCTCTCTATATGCTTTCAGATCATCATATGACCAAGAAAAGACATGCTTATATTCCTTCAATAGTGCTATCAACATTGTCCTAATATTTGAAGTTATCTTCTTCCCAATATATACATGTTTGGAGATGACTCAGTCCCCAAATTAATCTCTTCCAAGTCCTCCTTGCTGACCAAAGTAGGTTTCACTGCTTGACTATCATTTCCATTGATCACTCTTTCCAATGCTACAAGTCCCTTTGGAATCTTATTGGTTTTTAAATGAACAACTTGGTTTCCAAATATTGTTTCTTTGCCATCAACAACTTTAACAAAAGCATTGAAGTCAACTTCTTGGGTTTCATATTCATCAATGCAATGGAGAAACTTGAGCAAATCATCATCATAATTGAATACTTGCCAATTACAAATCTAATCTAGATACAAAGGTTTGGTTTTGACTTCAACTTTATATTCCTACAAGGGTGATATCATTTCTTTTCAAAGAAATGTTTTCTTTAAAAACTGTCATAATGTTTTTTGATCTTTCCACCCAATCTATAGAGAAATCATCAAAAAATTCTATTGAATCCCATACAACACATACTACTTTAACTTCTATTATTGGAAGAGTATTTTGATTTAACCTAAGGTATAATAAATTCTAAATCACCCTAGACTGACAATAATTTGATTCAATTATTAGTTGCTAAATTGAGGCCTGAGAGTAGTGCCTCATACTCAACAACATTGTTAGTACATTCAAACAATGATTGAAAGCAATAAAAATCAGTCCTTCCTCTGAACCCTCTTTACTACAAGCCCCATTAAAATAAATTTTACACAACCCTTCCTTAGCATTACGTGCTTCACTACCAATAGGGTCGGTATTTTCAAGAAATGGTTATGCTAGCTCAACCCTAAAGCTATCCATGTCAACATCACAAAATAAAACCATATTGTTTGGATCTATATGCCCAAATCTGATTGGAGATCTTAGTTTCCTCTCTAATTTGACCTCACTTCCAATCACTAGTGTAGTGGCATACAATAAATCTAATTGGACATAGCCACCTACAATAGCTATCCATTGTCTAGATAATAACATCCAATAATTAGGTGTAACATCAACCACTGTTACATCTACTTCGTAAACAACTTTAGGGAAATTAGCTATTTTGACTTCCAAATCTTTCATGATTCCAATTACTAGGATTGCCCTATTATCCATTGCATAACACTTTTCATAGGTGCTATCAAACCATAATCCTAACTCTTTCATGACTCCCATGGGCATAATATTGATGTCAACACCAAAATCGATCATACAATTCTTATAAAGTTTATTGTTAATTAACAAAGTCAAGTAAAAAAGATCAACTTGGTACGAATTTTTAGTCATAGTTGTCCCTAGGTACACCTCAGTAATATTCATGACTTGTGTTTCTACATTATTTACATGTCTATCTTTATAATATAACATATCTACAACCTTTTAATGTTCAAAAGGTGCACTTGTTACATTTGAATTAAAAAATAAAGCATTCTCCATATTTTCTTCTATTTTCATCATTTCTAACAAAGGGATAGATACTTTTATTTGTGAAAGAGTTTGAATCATATCAAATGAAGGTGTAATAGAAATATCTAGGGTATTAAATTTACATGCATTGGCCTTGGCTTGCTTCTCCTTGGCAGTTGGCATCAAGGGCTTTGGATCTATCTTTGTAGCAATTTCTTTGATAGGCTTGTTTCTCCTTTGATTTTCTTTTCCAATATATTGTTGAGTCTTGTAAACTTTAGGTACCCTACTCTTGTCTTTGCCTTTTTAAGGTGTATATTAGACTTTATTATTGAGTTGATATTCTTTAACACATAGTCTTTCCAATCCGTCAAAGCACTCATAATTTTATCCATCTTATCTTCATCTTTAGGCTACTTGTTGTGATGTCCCATATGAATTTTTAAAACCCTAACATCATCCATTATTGCTACTTCACCAGAGTATTTTCTATTATTCTCAATATTTAGAGAAACCTTAAATACATCACTCAAATTTGGTGGATTCCTTGTTCTTAGGTCATAACCAACCACCAATATAAAAGACCAAACACATGGGATGAGTGCGTTTCAAAGGGGGAGGAATCTTGTTATACAATTTATTAAATCGAACATTTAAGTAAGCCACCTCCTCATTATGTCCCTTATTTATATTGGTATGCTCATGAAAAAAGAAAATTTAGGATCAGACTGGTCACCATATTGATCCCCGAACATCCTCTTGAAATCATTGAAAAATCTATAGATGTGTCTAGTATAATTTTGTACCATTCTCTAGCATCCTTTGTAAGTGATTGCATGAAAATATTCATGAACACATCTTCATGTTCCACTTCAAAGTTATACATAACATTTTCAATGCTCTTATGTATTCATCTCTAGTCACAACATTATTGTCTGAAACTCAGGCAATGCATTTCTTAACTCATTGCTGATTTCATTAGGATATCCTTATATCCCTATGAAATCTATCTACCTATATATGTCTAGATGCATTGTACCTCTAGCAGGTTGATTCAAAGACAGGTTTTGAATGTGGTGATGTTGTTACAAATTTTCTTGAAGATTATATGGGTTTATATTCCCTTGGTCAAATTGATTTTGGGGTCCCCGATTGTACTATTGGTATTGGTTAGCAAGTTGCTACTGATATTGGAAATACTACATATATTGTTGTTAAGTATTAGGACCTCTCATAGGTTTTGTTGGAGAGTATTGTGATGGGGGAAGAAACTAACCATAACCAATCCTATTAAGAACATTTTGTAAGTATTTTTGTTGACATATTCCCCCATGACTTGTGGAAATTTGTTGATTACTTACAGGTGGTGGTTTTAGATTTGTAGAAAAAGTAGGCATTCTCAGGGCTATAGTAATTTAAGGAGGTGACATTGGCATAGTCCATGTTACAACACAAGAAATATTTATTTGGGACCTTTGTGGGGAACTACTAGTATGTTGCAAATGGACAGAACTCACCATAGGTATTGATGAACAAACATTAGCAACTACAAAAGTTAGCACTTGGTGGTGTGGGACCTTGTAATCCCTAGGTTGCACTATAAGTATTAGAAAGTGGAGGGATAAACACAATTGATTAGGAAGATAAATTCAATATTTCCCGAGTCATGGTCTCCCTCTCTCTTAAGAGATGTAACCTAACCTTTTGAACCCTCATTTACTCTAGTTTAATTTGTAATTCTTACTCTATAAGTTCTTAGAGGTATTACTAGATGTGGAACACATATTGTCATTAGCAAATTGTGCATAATATGCCACTTGGGAATAAGGATGAGTCATTAGTAAAGGAGTTACCTCAACATTCTTAGACCAAACCTATTTTGAGTAGCTACTAATTGTTCAAAATATCTCTCTTCATGTTCTCTATGGACTCTAGCCTTTCCTATTTTTTGCACACACCTTATCTTGGGAAATGTTTTCATGAATGAGATCTAATTAATATGGGTATGAGGGATTCTTATTAGCCATTAGAAAAACTTTACTGAAGTAAGGGTTTTCTCTTGAGGAAGAATCCTTGCCACTTGTATTCTCATCCCATAAGAAGGTATATGTGAATCACTAAAGTAATATTCAGAAATCCCTTCCCCTTTTGGTAATTAGGTAATTGTAATCTACCCTCTACACTATCAAATGAAAATTCAATGCTTCCATTTACTAAATCTAAAGAAAATTTTAGGTTCAACAATACTTTTATTTTTTTATGGTCTTGTGCACCTTTTGAGAATCTCAAATTCAAAAAAAATTTCACTACTCATGTGAGCTCTTTAGATCTGGTAAATCATGAGTTCGGAGATTTTAATTTCAACTTCTCCACCCACATATGGGAGTTTACAAATGTTTACATACACTGACTTACTACATAAATATTTCATATATTTTCAACAGATGGCTAAATATAACTCTTAATACCCAATATAGACTATTGGACTTGAATACATATAAAATTTTAAACTATCCCCAAGAGAGTCACCAATCTGTTGGAGTATCCAACTAATTATCTCAAGGACTCCTATGAATTTTTTTAACTCAATCTATAGAACTTCAAGTCAATGGCAAAGGAATGAGGTCTCAACTAGAATGTTGAAGACCTCCCACCCTTCAGGCTTTGCAAGACCTAGGTGGGTATACCTACAATACTATTGATGTATAATGCATTAACCTTGATTATTGGAAACTAAGAAGATGCATCGCAATGAAAATACACCACAAAATTCTAATGACCTATATGTTGGTTATGATCTTGGCATTCCAATGTTCACTCAGCTTTTAGGATTTATTTATATTTTAAAAGTAACTCCTACAAAAAAAATTTAAAAATATTTTGATTTAATTGATTCTGAGAACAACTAAGAAAGTGAACTCAGTGCCTATCCCTAGGGTTACAAATTCAAGCAATAAAGGATTCCCTATTTTATAAAATGTATGAATTACAACTCTAATACCCAATGCATATGCCTAGCATATACATCTCTACAACAACTCCAAATTATACTTAAGGATCACCATAATATATGTTTACATTACTGTAATAGAATCATAGAATTTAATTCCTTCTTTGAAAGAAACTTGGAATTCACATTACACATTAACTAATAATTGAGAAGACAAATCAATGAATCCTTAATACATTAACTCATATAATGAAAACACACAAAATGGGAGACAATCTAGAACTATTTTTTTATTCATTTAATTCAAAAATATGTGTATACGTTCATTTACAATACAATAAAGACTCCAAAACTTTCTTCTATCCATAGAAGTTCTAAGC
This sequence comes from Cryptomeria japonica, assembly GCF_030272615.1. NCBI lineage: Eukaryota > Viridiplantae > Streptophyta > Pinopsida > Cupressales > Cupressaceae > Cryptomeria > Cryptomeria japonica. The sequence continues at coordinate 269,115,883 of NC_081408.1, forward strand.
CCTATACATTCTACTTTTTCAAAAATTTTAGAACCTTTTGCAAATAGCCTTGAATTCCTTCTTATAGAGAATGAAAGAGCAAAAAAAGATTCGGTCCATTTGCACATTTGTCAAAAAATGATTGCATATAATCAAATGTACCAAAGGTATATTTTTAGTACAAGACAAAAAATTATTTACATAAAGGGAGAAGACCGCAAATATAACTGCTTCTTGGAATTAGTGTTTCAGGCTTGAGCAAAGTGGTGTTGATGTGTCACCATGATCTGATAGTGGCCTTTTTGGAAGACCAAAGTTCTTATTGAGGTTACTAAAATTGATGCTACAATAGAACGTATACGAGTTGAGTGGGAGACAAAATGTGATCAGCTACAAAAAGAACCCTACAAATAAATAATATGGCACAAAAGAACTATTGGCAATATGATGGATTTGGTTAAGTGTTGTCATTGATGTCAACACTCACTAATACATTTGGCCTAAAATTCCGATGGAGGTTTTTGATGGAGAAGGTATATTGTGATCAAATTTAATTTTTTTTTTTAAAATGCCAGATTTCGTCGGAATTCCAATGATAATGCAACATTTGGTTTCGACGGAGAAGGAATTGGAAATGACATTTGGGTTTTTTTAGAAAAAGTGCATGCATTCATCGAAATTCCGACGACCGCGTGCATTACTTTAAAAAAAAAAAAGGACCAAGTCATTTCATAAATCCCGCCTCTTCGTCCCGTCGACCTCTGCCATTACAAAATCTCACCTCTATAGGGAACCCTGTGGATTTAATCATCAGCTATCCTAACTATCTACTACTAGTGCTCCAACCACGGAATGAAGTGGTTCCTCCCATGCCGATTCCAGTGAAAGAATCTGGATCGATTACGCACTCAAGAAGTCGCGGGTGGTTGTCTAGTAAGTTGAGAAGTTATTGTTGGGCCATCCCCCGATGAACATGAAGGAGGGAGGTGGACATAGGCTCCATGTGGGTTTAATTGTTGCAGGATGTAGGAATGGTTTAATCACTGTGGGAAAAAGGTAGGGTATAATCAGCAAATTCATTGTTATACATATTCAAATATTTAGATTCAAAGTTTATTATAGATTTATTAGATTAATTGCCAATAGCAGAGATGGTGAGAGGTTTCTGTAATATGATATGATCAATTTAAAAGAAGAAATTCTTACAAGACCTAAACCGTTAAACAATCCTACAATCATGTATTAATTAAACACTAACTTTTAAATAATGAACAATATAGTTAGCCTGAAACATATTAACACTACTTTTCATATTTAAAATATATCCTAATTAAGGAGAGGGATGACCTAAACCTACATGATCGAGTGCCATTATGTAAAATATATCCTAATTATGGATGCTAGTATATATGGTTGTAACAAAAAATCCCTGCTGCAGAACCGTGAGAGCATTGTGTAGTGATCGCGTGCTATTTTTTGTTGGTGTTTTGGAAGGGAGCATAAGTGTACCATTAGGAAGGTGGTATAAAATGGAACCTGAGAGGTATAAGGTTATGAGGTGTGGTTTAGGATAAGATAGGGAGGTAAGTGATGAAGGATGTAATGGTGAAAGCATAAGTTAGGATATGTTAGGGGTTTGGAAGGTAGGAAAGTGAATGGTGGGAGATAAAAGGATGTGAAGGATGGAATGGGGTTAGGTAGGTGAAGTAAAAGTAAGTGTGTATGAGGTTAAGGTTTAGGATAGGATGTAGGAAAGTGGAGGAGGTTAAGATAGGGGATATGAAAGGTAGATGGAAGGTAATAATGATAGGAAGTGAGGTAAAGGTTATGAGGTGTGGGTTAGAAAATAGGGTGTAGGAAATGGAAAGAAGGGTCATATCACTTTGAGATTTTTCACCAAGATGAGTAGCTCAAGTATGGACCTCAAATCTTACAAGACATGAGGATCCACTTGTAGTAGAGGAGCATATACTTGCATCTTGGGAGCTTATTAGGAGTTTGCCTTGAATTTGGGAAATACACATAGAGGAGATAGAATATTGATCAATACACATTACCTAGACTCATCATGCATAAATACAAGAGGTACAGACTATAGCAAGCACATATTATCAGCCAAAGGATCATATTCGAGAGTTTCTTCATCTCCATTCCTTTACGTTGTTAAGATCCATAAATGAGGTTGACGATAAGTCTTGGTTACTTGGCTTGGACTTATGCTTTGAGTTGCATCTATATGTGAGCAACCTAAAGGAAAGATTTTCAATGCAATTTTTGAGAGGACTTGCTTCCACCTTGTGGTACTGGGAGGATAAAATGCACCAACTCACATTGGAAACCCTCTCCAGATACAATTTTGGAGTGCTTCAAAGTGTGTTCTATTTCAAAATATTTTTGACAGAGATGCATAGATGAGTTTCACAATTTACATAATAAGGTTTCATAGTGGCTCAACATGAGAGTTAGTTTTTGGAGTTCTTGTAGTTTGTAGATTACATTCAAGACGAGTTACTTGTCAATTATTTCATTAAGGGTGGAAAGCCCAAAATTTTAGTTTTCCTACACATGGCCAATCCAAATGACTTTAGGGTTGCTATGGCAAAGTCTCTTATAGAAAAGGAGATACATGGGAGGACACAAGAGGCATGAGAGAAGTTTGTAACCTTGGAGAAGGGACTAAAGTGTCCATAGGCCTCCCCATCCTTCAAAGGATAATTTAGACTTACTATATGATTTACAAAGAAAAACCCAATAGTATCAATATTAGGGACAAAGGTCTAGAGCATAGTAGGGGCCATAGGGTAGTCACATGTGACCATCATTGACACAAGGATATTTTAGGTATGAGAGACTATAGGGCTATCAATCTAGGCCTTGTTAAACATTAATTATGATGATAGTGTACCTCCTTAAACATTCCACCAACACCTAACTCAATACCAAACTCTTTCCCAATCTTGCTAATGGACTAATTAACTCAACTCAATATGAAATTGTGACGGTTAATGCAAGGTTTAGGACAGTAGTAATTAGGATCTTCTAATTATGGTGGGGCCTAACCAACATAGGGTTATATGAGATAGGGGTAAGTTCAACAGTGATGTGTATTAGATTGTCATCAAAGTTTCCTGTTAGTATTACTTTGTATCAGCATTAACCACTTATTGTCATGGGAATCAAGTAATAGACAACATAGATATTTATCATCAACCTCCTTTTTTTCACCAAAGGGATAAAAATTTATTAAACACAACGAGAATTACAGAGAAAGAAAGTAGATACATAACCTAATCTAATCTCAATTTGCATAACCTAAGAAGGTAGATACAACTAGATAAATGTAACTTGTAATTTTGTCTGACCCTAATTGGGTGATGTAACTTGTGGTCCTATATTGAATGTAACTTGTAGATAGGGTGATGTATTTTTTGGTCCTATATTGAATGTAACTTATAATTTGGTCTGAATGTAACCAAGGATAAATATTCAAAAAGTATAACAATTATACTAATACATATATCACTCTCATGCCTTCCTTAATTTGATATAAGGTCCCTCTATCTTTTTAATGCATGATAGCCTCGAATAGATAAATGATTGATTGAGAGATAAATGAAGTCTCTCATTCAATCATCTATCCTATCGATACACTATGATGAAGAATTCAAACTATTGTTCCTTCATATGACTGATAATCATTCTTAAATTTGTATATATTCAACCGTACTTGAAAAGTTCAATCAATGCTTAACTACCGATAATCATCGGTTGTAAATCTCATAGCATAGAATACCAATTGTTATTGGTTTACATAAAAACCAATGCACTCCAATTAATATCGGTTAACATATTAACTATGAACACCGATTGTTATCAAGCTTAAACAATGCACTCTGATTAATATCGGTTAATATATTAACTATGAACATTGATTGTTATCAAGCTTTACTAATACATACTGATTAGTATCAGTTGTCTTGCATATGATAGACACGTCGATTAAGTATCAGGTGGTTTGTTAAGTGATATATACACCGATGAAATATTTGGGAATAAAATAGATGAAATGCACTCCATACTACTGCTGCATAATATTTTAGTCGATGATATTTTTAAAATAGTAAAGGAAGGTGTATGGAACTAGCCTACTCTTCTACTTTTCATGCCATCAAAATTTGAGTTTGATTGTAGGTAAACCCCTTCAAATGATAGGGTAGGCTTCCTTTTATACCTAATATATGTCTTGAAATCATTTTATCATGATCGCTTTAAATTAAAGTACTTTCTCTTCTATCTGGTATTGGTGGAGCAGAGGTTGCATTGCATCAACCTAGGATACATATTTCTGTAGATACAACACAAGTTAAATGTATCCCAGGTCGATGCAAAGAAATCTCTGCTCCAAAGATCACCAGAAAACAAAGAAAGAACTTTAATTTAATGCCATTAGGATAAAAGGCTTTCAAGACATGTAAATGGTATGCAACTATATCTATTTGGAATGCATTACCCAAACAATGCAATCAATCAATCACCTTTGAAAAGAAAGTGGTATTATGAAATATTTGGGCATAAAATAGATGAAATGCACTCTATACTACTGCTTCACAATATTTTGGTCGATGATATTTTTAAAATAGTAAAGGAAGGTGTATGGAACAACCAAATTCTTATCATTATAAACAATGAATATTTTAAGATCCTTTTATGATGTGTAAGTTGAGAATATTTTATGAAAGGTCCCTAAATGAATACACTTTAAACTGATTTTAGCAATGACTATCGGATGTAGACAAAATGAATTCTTTTTGGATTAGGATGGTACACAGAATCTACTATCCCTTATTTAGCCTCTCACAAACCCTTAAAAGTAGGGTTTCTCATATACCCCTCTTCCAAACACTATACCATCCAAATGATGATGGATTCACCTTTCATTTGAAATGTCTAAACACTGTCAATCATAGAATGTGCCCCTCCTTAAGGCGGATTCGCTACTGCTGCTCCTTAGCAAGCAATTTCTCCACTCTTACATTCGCTATTTTGGTGATCACCCTAGTTCTCCTCCCAATTTGCACATCAACCTATTAGTAATTTATTGTACATGTTAGAGGAGTGCCATCCCATGAATATTAGGCCTTTTACATTTATGGAATGACCATTCTCATTGTAAATCAACCAAATCAAATGCCAAATTACACAAATTTGTTAGAATAGTCAATGTAACTAGTCTAAAGTCTGAGACAAATGGATTATCAGTGCATCTTCCCTGCAAATAAGATGTTCAAGGTCTCTTCAATGCATTAGGAATTCGAATACACACTCAAGACAAAGTTACCATAAGCCCAAACACCAAAAAATTTCAAGAAAACAAAAATTTGTTGTTATTGCTTGTCCTAGTCAAAGCATTACATCAACCATTTGATCAAAAACTCTTAATTGCTGACACACAAGGTCATGAAATGATTTATTGAACCTTCCTAAACTCTTGTAGACTCCCTAAGCCATAAATTCCTATTACATCTTTTTGTTGGTCCTAAGGTCCTTACCATGCCCTTTAGGACAAATTACAAACTTATTACAATTTTCATCATCAAAAGCCATAATAGACCTTAAGACATCATAATTAATTGGCTCTTCACTCCTAAGACCTTCAAAAGTCTTTAATGGCTTTATTGAGTCCTTTGGTCTTCCAAATGCACCTGCACCAACTTGAATTCTCCTTCAATGCTTGATTGCTTGTTAACTTTGAATTAAATTGATTTTATAATTAAGAGATCACTTGAATTGTAGGTAGACCCCTTCAAATGATAGGGTAGACTTCCTTTTATACCTAATATATGTCTCTGAAAGAATTTTATCCTGATGGCATTAAATTAAAGTACTTTTTCTTCTATCTGGTATTGGTGGAGGAGAGGTTGCATTTCATCGACCTATGATACATATTTTCATAGATACAACACAAGCTAAATGTATCCCAAGTCGATGCAAAGCAACCTCTGCTCCAGAGATCACCAGAAAATAGAGAAAGAACTTTAATTTAATGCCATCAGGATAAAAGGCTTTCAAGATAGACAAAATTTGAGTTTGATTGTCATCATTTACTTTGCCAAATTCTTCACATGTAACTCCTGAATCAATTTCCTACACACAAAATGATGAAAATAGGTTTGTTGATGGGGGCTTTCCTAGGTCAAATAGGTTTGAATATACCTTGAAGTGTGCAATACGGAAGGTTTGTATTCTTAATCTCCTACCCATTTCTTAATTTAAAAGATGATATCTTTATTAAATATCTCCTCTATTTTAGGAGATAGACATCTTTACAAAAAGATCTCTTCCTCCCTCTTTAAAATGATCCCTTTAGATCTAATCTAAAAATGCTTAAAATTGAACATGATACCTAATCATACATAAAGTTTTTGGATTTTATCTCACACATGAGGCAAGAAATGAGGGGTCATATTTTGGGTCCCAATCACGAGTCTTGTCAATTTAGGATGTGACATGCTAAAGTGGGCATCAATGTCTCAAGATCAGATGGGCCTTAAGTGATTGTCTCCCTTGCATATGATTTGTTTGGGTGATAAACTTCACCATTCTACTCACAAGAATTTTATTAAGTCTCAAATATAGGGAAACAAAAGGCTTCAAATAGAAAAATTGTACATGCAACTAAATCCATTGACTAATTAGAAGAACAAAATTAAGAAACGGTTCGATCATCTGAGAGATGTTGTAGACTTGCAACTCACCAGCTACTTAGTTTTTGCAGGTAAGAATTTTTTTTATTTTGGTTATGGTTGTGGTGTTTGCAGGGAGACATTTACAAATTTATATGTATTTTCACTATTTAATGGTTTATGGGTTTGTAATGGTAATTTAATGTTCTTTCATATTTTTGTATATATTCTTTATAATAGCCTATTATATTGATTTGTTCTATTATGGATAATGGTGTGGGTCAGACGGCTTTGCCATCGGTGCATGAAAGCATTGAATGAGTTCTACTTTTAAAAATTACATGAAACATTTTAAATTTATTTGATTCAGTTTTATTTGCAAAAAAGTTTATCAATGATGTTTCCTTTCTCCAAGAATTGTCTAGGATCTTTTCGTCAGATAATATGTAACATCGAATGACTAAATCTTTTCTTTACAAATATTTATTTTATTTAATTATTATCTGAGCGTGAATTAAAATTTATATTTGTACAGAAGCAAAACATACAAGATGAAGAGTTATGTACAAGCAAATTTCATAAAAGAAAGCAAGCATGCATTATCTTGAATGACATGGAAACAAGCTCATCAACTACCTAGAAGAGAGCAATTGGAGAAAAGAAGAGGAAAGTGTTAAAGGGTGATAAATACATAGAGAGTATGCAATACAAATAAACAATATTTGGAGTGTGTGATGTGACATCTCTAATTTATGTCTAGAGGGACTAACTAGTTTTGGAGTTCCTACGAAACCTATTAGACCACGCTAGGAGGAAATCAATGTGTTCATGCAAGGAGCACCTTTTTTCTATTATGAGAATGATGCTTTTGCACCGAAGGATATTTGGAAGTCAATATCCAGAAATGTTTATAGTGTGGAACTAGAGTTAGTAGACTCGAAGTAATTTTCAGCTTTCAGAAGACCAAGAGGTTATGTACACAATCTCCCAATAGAAGGGCAATTTCAAGCATTACCTCTCCCCCCCATGACTATTCAGGAAGTAATTCCTTAGATAAAGGAATATTGGCCTCCATGGGATCAAATAAAAAAATTGAATCATAGACTCTAGACGATGTGGTGGTGTCCTTCATGAAGAACTCTGCACTATAATTGAAAATTCACGAGGGAAATTGCAAGATAGTGAAGAGAAATACATTCCTGAAAAAGTGGGAAGAATGGAACTTGGTTTGGGTGGGGCCAAGTCAGGTGGCTCCTATAGAGGTTGACGAGATAGAAATCATATTAGGATTTGAAAAAGACCACACTCGTGGAGCTTCGTGTCCGACTGATCGATTGTGCTGTTTGGGTAATGCATTCCAAATAGATATAGTTGCATACCATTTATTTGTCTTGATTAAAGACTTTTATCCTGATGGCATTAAATTAAAGTGATTTCTCTTCTATCTGGTATTAGTGGAGAAGAGGTTGCTTTGCATCGACCTGACCTGCCACCTTTCAACCTCTTCTCCACCAATACTAGATAGAAGAGAAAGTACTTTAATTTAATGCAATTAGGATAAACTCCTTTAATCAGGACATATAAATGGCATGCAACTGTATCTATTTGGAATGCATTACCCAAACAACGCAATTGATCAGTCACACATGAAGTTCCATGAGTGTGATCTTTTTCAAATCCTAATATGATTTCTATCTCGTCAACCTCTAGAGGAGCCACCTGACTTGGCCCTACTCAAACCAAGATCCATTCTTCCCACTTTTCAGGAATGTATTTCTCTTCACTATCTTGCAGTTTCCCTCATGAATTTTCAATTATAGTCCAGAGTTCTTCACAAAGGACACCACCACATCATCTAGATTCTATGCTTCAATATTTTTCTATGATCCCATGGAGGCCAATAGTCCTTTTTCTGAGGAAGTGCTTCCTGAATAGTCATGGGGGGGAGAGGTAATGCTTGAAATCACCCTTCTATTAGGAGATTGTGCACATAACCTCTTGGTCTTCTGAAAGATGAAAATTACTTTGATTCTACCAACTCTGGTTCCACACTATAGAAATTTTTGGATATTGACTTCCAAATATCCTTCGGTGCAAAAGCATAATTCTCATAATAGAAAAAAGGTGATCCTTGCATGAACACATTGATTTCCTTTGAGCGTGGCCCAATAGGTTTCGCAGGAACTCCAAAACCAGTTAGTCCCTCCGGACATAAATTAGAGACATCACATCACACACTCCAGACATTGTTTGTTTGTATTGCATACTCTCTATGTATTTATCACCCTTTAACACTTTCCTCTGCTTTTCTCCAGATGCTCTCTTCTAGGCAGCTGATGAGCTTGTTTCCATGTCATTCAAGATAATGTATGTTTGCTTTCTTTTACAAAATTTCTTGCATATGACTCTTCAGCTTGTATGTTCTGCTTCTGTATAGATATAAATTTTAATTCATGCTCAGATAGTAATTAAATAAAATAAGAATTTGTAAAGAAAAGCTTTAGTCATTTGATGTTACATATTATCTGACAGAAAGATCCTAGACAATTCTTGGAGAAAGGAAACATCATTGATAATCATTTTTTGCAAATAACAATGAATCAAATAAATAGTAAATGTTTTATGCAATTTTTAAAAGTAGAACTCATTCAATGCTTTCATGCACCGACGACAAAGCCATTTGACCCACATCATCTCTCGCCATCAAAATTCTAACGACACAATGAAACATCTGACAAGGATACTGTATATCTGACATCATTTCCATGTCAAATAGTCATCCAGGAGAAAACATAGCATCCATTGAAATTCTGACGGTAATCCACCAAAATTTGTGGCTAGGGGATCAAATATAGCCATCGTTAGAGGAGTTCATAACACCATCGGATGACCGTAGCGAATGGCATTGTCGGGAAGCTCGACGATGAGTTTTCAATGGTAATGTTGGTTGGAAGTCCGATGTGGTGTTGTCGCAAGTCCGACAATTAGCCGTCGGAAATTAGGCCCAAATGTACTAGTGACTGTATCCCAGTTGGATCTATCCTAGTTAGTCTTGGTGATCATTTTTGGTTTTGGTTGTGATTCTGATCTGGTATGATCAGATGTCTGGAATAGATTTTGGATGGTTATTTTGATGGTTATATGCTTTCTATATTCTAGTTGTTTCATGGTTTGGTTATCGCTTTTGGTAATTCTAGTTACTAGTTGGTTTATGTCTTTACCGCCTAGCTTATGGCTTTACCAGATACTGGTGTTCCTGGTTAGCATTACCGGTGTGCCATTTTGGTGACTTGGTCAGTGGATTCTAGGTTTGGCTTATGGAATTGGTTTCTTTCATGTTGTTGGTTCTTCTTGATCATATCCTAAGCATTTGACAACTTTGCATTGAATGGTGTTCTATTATGGTGGTCCTATTTGGATCCGGTTAAACTTTCACTAAGAGTTTCTACCAGCAAGTGAAGCTTATTGGATTTTGGTCTTAGCGAAATCCCCGATGGATATAATTGTTTGGTTACTTGATTTAAGTCCATGCTATGTAATGTAAATCATAATATTGATTCAGTGGTATCATGTGATGTAATTTTTGTAATTAAGGGTTTATGGGTTTAGGGTCTAACCGACATTGTTAATAAGGTTGATGATCTGTATTTATAGGTGACTTATTCATGTAATTTGGATATCTATGGGATGGTTAGTTAAGTTTGCATTATTATAAAATGGATTAAGTGCGAATAAATTCATATCATTCAGGTGAAGGTTGGATAGGTTTTCTATTGCAGAGCAGACGTCAGTGCTTAACCATAATTGTATTAGGCATTAGTAGATGATACTTTCATAGTTCATTATTTTTTGGATTGTAGTCTGACGATTTGGTAAGTTAGTGAGACTTCCCTTTGTGATGAGCAGTGCACTCTAAGTTGTTGGCCTTTCTGCATGTGCAGACCCCATTGTAATTATTCACAATACTACTACAAATTATTCATCTGATTATGGGTAGGGTTTCCCACGGTGGTTTTTCCCTTTTTGGGTTTTCCACGTCAAAATATTGGTGTTATGTGTGTTGTTCTTTCATGTTATATTCTTCATTGGGTTGTGCTCCGGTATAAGGTTTATAATTGAATTAATTGTTGTTATTGTTAATAAACTGATTCACCCCCCCTCTCAGTTTATTGTCAGTATCAGTGAATTACAATAATTGGTATCAGAGTGAGGTCCTCTCTACAAAAGCTTAATCACTTGAGGAGATCCTATGACAATTGCATAAAGTTCTACATTCAATCCTTACAAGAAGGAGAGTCCCAGATTTGATGGTATAAATTAATAGAAATGGAAGGAGTGAATGAAGATTCATCTCAAATATCTTGTAGCTTAAGTTTGGGAGATGGTAGAGAAAGGGTATATACCTCATGATCCTAATTATAGAACACTAACACTTGTTGATGAACAAAAGAGAGCTGAAAATGATGTAAGAGCAAAAGAAGCATTGTTGAGCACCATATTTGATGAAAATCTATTTAATGTCATAGAATTGGAGAATGCTAAGCTGGTCTGGAGAAAGCTTGAAACTCTTTATGAAGGTGACCAGGCTATGAAGATTGCAAAACTTGAAGGTTTCTGGGTAAGATATGAAACTTTAAAGATGGAAGAAGATGAGAAGATAAGTTCTTTCATAGATAGAGTCAATGAGATTGTCACGGGTATAAAATGTTGTGGCAGATTTGTTAGTGAGAATGAAATAGTGTCAAAAGTTCTAAGATTTATACCTTTGACTTAAAAGATGAAGGCTACTGCTATCAATGAACTTTGGACAATGTCAAGTACCCCTATGACCAGAGATACACTATTTGGGAAATTGACTGCTTTTGAACTTGAACAACTTGGAGATAAAAGTGCTACTAAAACTGAGACTGCGTTTAGAGCATCTGCCTCTGATAAATAGAAGATAGATTGGAAAGAGATGTATGCTAAGGATATGGAGGAAATTGAGAAAGAAGAAAGAGGGCTTGAAGAGATGGAAGCCCTAATTGCTAGAAGAATTCCTAAAGGACTAGCTGGAAGTAAGTATGAAGGAAAAGTCCCTTTTAAATGTTTTTCATGCAATAAGATTAGTCATTTTGCATCAGATGTTCTTAAAGAGCTGCTAGGAATCATGAAAGGTTTATGAGGAATTATAAGCCTAATCTTGAATATCAGAGTAGACCTAAATTCAAAAGAAACAAGGATAAATCATGTTATTATGCTGGTGGTGATGATGGTATTTCTGATGCTAATGATGATGAACCTGTGAGTGGATCCAATAATGGTACCTCATATGACAAATATTGGGTCTTTATTGCTATCAAAGATGATTCTTTGGATTTTGTCATTGAAACAACACATACTGAGGAAAAGGCCTTGGCTGCTAAAATTGAAGAGAATGATGAATGGGTTATAGACAATGGTTGCTTGCATCACATGACTGGTGACAAAAGAAAGTTCTTATCATTGCAAGAATTTGATGGTGGATTGGTCAGATTTGGAGACAACAAGGCATGTAGGATCAAAGGCAAAGGAACAATATCATTGGATGGTAAGACTAATAATGATAATATTTATTATGTTGAAGGCTTAAAGCATAATATTTTAAGTGTAGGTCAGATGGTAGATAGAGGATTTCATTTGCAATTCAACGATGGAAAATGCAAGATCGTTAATAAATCTAGATAGGAGATTTCTTCAGGAACTTAGACCAATGGTAAGATCTTTCATTTGAACTCTGATGAGAAGGCTTTCTTGATTGCTCAGATTGATGAAAGTTAGTTATGGTATAAAAGGATGCATCATGTAAATTTTTATTGCATAGTAAATATAAGTTCAATACCAGTTGTCAAAGATTTTCCCAAGATTTTTAAACCTCATAATCCGGTATGTAGAGAATGTCAAATTGGTAAGAAATTTTGAACTTATTTTAGAAGTGTACATGATAAATCTAATGAAATTCTTGATCTTATTCATACTAATTTGTGTGGACCGGTAAGGACTAAAATTTTTCAAGGTGATAGATATTTTATGTTACTTATTGATGACTATTCTAGAATGATGTGGGTAGCATTTTTGAAAGAGAAATCTAAAGATTTTGAGAAATTCAAAATCTTTAAGGCTATGGTTGAGACTGAGACAGGACTGAAGATAAAGTACTTAAGAATAGATCATGGCGGTGAGTTTACATCTAGAGAGTTCGACAAATTTTGTGAAATGAATGGTATTAGGAGACAACTTTCTGCTCCTAGGACTCCATAGAAGAACAGATTGGTAGAAAGAAAGAATTGAACAATTCTGGATGCAGCAAGGACTATGATTACTAAAGCTAAATTACATGATATCTATTGGAGAGAGGTTGTCAATACCGCTATATACACTTTCAACAGAGTACACATAAAAGACGATATGGGTAAGACTCCTTATGAATTATGGTTTGGTCATACTCCTACTGTCAGATATTTCAGAATTTTTGGAAGCAAATGTTACATTAGAAGAGATGATGTATTAGGAAAGTTTGATCCTAGAAGTGATGAAGCAATATTTTTGGGTTATTCTACTAAGAGAAAAGCATATAGATGTTATAACAAAAGATTGAATAGGATATTGGAAAGCATAAATGTCAAGCTAGATGAGCATGGAAGTAATTAGATTAGAGCATATGATTATGGACTAAAAGATGAATTTATTAGACCTAAACTGGTAATGCAACAATTAGTTCAGAATAGTGAACATGTGACACTGGTAGCATCAAAAAATTCAACAGTGACAGTGGAACAACATAATGATTCAGCAAATCAAGAAAATTCAAAGACTCCGAGGTATGTAAAGCTAAATCATTATGAAGATTAGATTATTGGAGATAAAAGGAAATGTGTGATGACTAGGACAAGATTAGTTGCTGAAGAGGTATGTTTAATTTCTCAAATTGAACTGGAATCATTTATCGAAGCAAGTAAGGATAAATTTAAGATAAAAACAATGGAAGAGGAATTAGATCAAACTGAAAAGAAAAAGGCATGGGAACTAGCACCTAGACCTAAAGACAATAACATTATTGGAACTAAGTGGGTTTTTAGGAACAAATTGAGTGATGAAGGTCATATTGTAAGGAACAAGGATAGATTGCTTTTCAAAGGTTACTCACAGGAATAAGGAATTGATTATGGGGAAACTTATGCCCTGGTTGCTAGAATTGAAGTGGTAAGACTTTTTCTTGCTTATGTTGCACACAAGAACTGCAAAGTATATCAGATGGATGTCAAATGTGCATTTCTAAATGGAGATCTTGAAGAAGAAGTTTACATTCAACAACCTGATGGTTTTTCTTTATCATAAGACAGGGACATGGTTTGCATATTGAAGAAAGCTTTATATGGACTAAAACAAGCCCGTAGAGCATGATATACTAGATTAGATAAGTATCTTTCAAAGCTTGGTTTCAGTAAAGGTAATGTTGATAGTAACTTATATTACAAGATTGAACATGATGACATATTGATTATTGAAATCTTTGTGGATGATATCATTTTTGGAGGAGAAGAAGGTTTGTGCATGAAATTTGCTAATGATATGAAGAATGAATTTGAAATGTCTATGATTGGTGAGATGAAAATTTTCTTAGGTTTGTAGATTACTCAGACTGATAAAGGTATTCTCATTTGTCAAAATAAGTATGTGAAGGAGTTACTTAAGAAATATAGACTTGAAAATTCTAAACCTATTGGTACTCCTATGATAACCAATTGTGAATTGAAAAAGGATAATGAATCACCTAAACTGAACCCGAGTAGATTCAAATTAATAATTGGTGGTTTGATGTACCTAACTCAAACAAGGCCTGATATAATGAATGTTGTTTGTATTGCTTCTAGATTTCAGGTAGATCCTAGAGAAACACATGATATTATTGTCAAGAGGATATTCAGATATTTGGTAGGTACAATAGACTTTGAATTATGGTATCCAAAGAATGATGACTTCACATTATGTGCATATATAGATTTTGATTGGGCAAGAGATGTGGATGACCAGAAGAGAACTACTAGTGGTGCACTCTTTCTTGGGAAGAAGTTGGTTTCATGGCTTTGTAAGAAAGTCACGCACTTCATTGTCTACATCTAAAGAAACATATGTTGTAGTTGCTACCATTAGTACTCACATTTTATGGATGAAACAAATGTTAAAGGATATGAGGGTAAGTTATGATGAGCCTATTGTTATTCACTGTGATAATACTTCTTCTATTGATATGTCAAAGAATCCGGTATTTCATTTCAAATCAAAACACATTTCTATAAGGTATTATTTCTTGAAGGAAAAGGTTGGACAAAAGGAAGTCAGATTTGTTTATGTGCCTAATAAGGAACAAATTGTAGATATTATAACGAAAAAATTGCCTAAAGACACTTTTGAATATCTCAGAGATCAGTTGAGGGTTACTAGCCCTCTGAAAAAGACTTAGAGATGCATCAATCCAGTGAGCTTATCAGAAATACTTTTCTGATCTGGGTTGATGAAGATGGTGCTACTACTAAGGGGGAGTAGTTAGTTGTTTGGTTCAGTACTCTTGGTTTAGTATCTTTCCTTTGTCATTGATGTGAAAGAGGGAGAAGGTATTCATGTGAAAACTATTGGCATTTGATCATTTGATCTTAACTGGTAATTGTTTATTTTCTTGATGCAACTGGTACATGTTTGTTTTGTTAAGAGATTAGATTTTTATTTGATGACTATGTTGTATATTGTCATTGATGGCAACTATGTTTTTTACAATCATCTAAGTCATATAGGGCAATCAGCAAGGCCTAACTGGTAAGCAAAGATAATTTTATCAAAACTGGTAATTAGGACTTTATCCGGTAAAAGACAGATAGTATTATATTCTAACAACCGTTATAGGAAATATATGAGGAATGGGATGATGCAATTTTGTAGTAGCAATGAAGGCTGGTAGATGAAGTTATGTTTGTAACCGCATGTGCAGATCTGATCAAGTAAATGAGATTTAATTGATAAAGCAGGAATTTTGATTGAGACTTAACCGGTAGTGATGGAAATCACTCAGATTGGTAAAATGACACATAATTGGATTTGTTATGTTTGTGGCGGACATAACTAAGGCGTGCAATGCAAGATTGTCTAGATGAATTGAACCTAGGGAATTGTTACAAGGCTCTGGTTGACCTAATAATGTTTTTAAGATGTGTGATAATGTATGAAGGGATATATGAGTATGAGCTTGAATGTATGAAAGATCATTAGCAAATTTTGTATTTCTAATTGTGTGGTGATCAAAGGAGTTGAGAGATATATTTTATGTGATGTTGTAATTTTTTGAAGCAGGTCTTATCAGAAATAAAGGTGTTGTACTAAGATCATGTGTACTTGTTGTCTCCCTAACAGTTGCAACAAGAAAATCCTCTCACAAGGTCACTCCTAACAGGGTGGAGTTGGATCCTAATAGGTCTGATCATTAAATCCTCTAACCAAGTGACACATTAACTTGTGTTTGCAAATCCCAATAACTTGGGTAGATCCTAATAGGGCTGGTCCTCAGGCCTTATTGTATAGCTCTTAACTAAGCTTAGACACTTCTAATAGGGTGTGCCCCTAACCCAGTGTTGTAGACCTTAATCGGTCAGATCTATATACTACATATAGTGGATCTTTGTGGGTACATACTCTCACCATGGTTTTTCCCATTTGGATTTTCCATGTATAAAATCTTGTGTCATGTGGTTTATGCTTTATGTGGTGATTGCATACTTGGTGTTATTTCTTATATGTCTATTGAGTTTTAAGTTGGTAAAATTGATAATCAGATTTGTATTGTTTTTACTTGCATTGATTCACCCCTTCTCGGTTCCTTATAAGTTCATCAATTGGTATCAAAGATTGACTTCCTTAAGGCTTAACTGATTGGAAGGGATCTCTAATCCTAAGGAAAATATGGGGGAAGGAATGAGTTACCGAGAGATGGCTAAGGAACTTGCAGAAACCAAGAAAGATATAGAAACCCTAAGAGGTAAGTATAAGACATCATTGGCTACAAGGAAAGAACTAACCCAACAATTGTTGGAGATCAATGGAATAATCTCTTCTGATGGAGAAAACATAGATCCATTGGTTGAGGAAGGGGAGAAACTTAACCCGAGAAGAGAGATTGAACCCTTACAATCTAAATGAGTCAAGAACTTGAAGCTAGGAGAGCAGCTAAAGACAAGATCAAAGAGAAAGATCATGAGATCTATAAGGTAAATTAAAAAAATGGCATTCTATACACACATTGTCTTGAGGAGAAAGAAGAGAAAGAAGAAATACAAGCAGATCTTGATATGGCAATGTCTCTTAGAGAGACTCTTATAAAGAAAAATGAAGATCTTACTAAAGAGCTTGTAGAAGCTAATGAGAAGCTTGCAAAATTCAACAAGAGTTCTACTATGCTGGATGAATGGATCCAATCTCAAAGGATAAAAGGTGATAAATTTGGGTTAGGATACAATACATTTGAGAAGGGAGAACCTTCTGGTACCAAGAGCAACTTGCATGAAGGTAAAACAACTCCTAAGGCTTAGAAACCTACTGATAAGAAAGCTTACAAATCTGTTCTTTTTAATTCTCATAAACCAGGACATATTGCTAATGTTTGTCAGAGTAGATCCGATGCTAATACTAGCTATAGACCTAATTCTAGATATGTGCCTAGAAATTTTGAAGGTTATTGTTATACATGCAACATGTATGGCCATAGATCTATTGAATGTTGGTATGGAGATAATAATCCAATACCTCATATGAATCAAAAACTTGTTGGTGATTGGAGAAGGAATTTTAGTTATCGGAGAAGCACTAATTGGTAAAGACCCTATGTTAACCAGTCTAGTCCTTATGAGATGGAAAAAAGAATCAATGTGATTTGTTCAATCTGCAACAACTTTGGACATGTAGCAATGAATTATAGAAGAAGGACATGTAGAGGCAATGTAGGACTATGGAGAGCATTTGGAATGGCATGTTATCATTGTAACAAACTAGGACACATTGCTATGTTTTGCAGAACATAGAATAACCAACCGGTGAATCATTTTGCAGACTGAAAAGGAAAGCATAAAGTTGATATTTAAGAAACTAGATCTGAGATGAATAGATCGTAGAAGAAGAAGAGTGATGAAAAACCGTCTGAGGAATCAAATTCTTCACCTAGTGTGGAGAATCCATCATCGACAAACTAAGTTTTTTCTACAACTTGGGGTGAGCATATTGTCAAATCTTGAGATGAACCCTAGAATGAAGTACTATAAGTTAAATCTATATATTCTGATGTATTTTGATGTTTATAAGTCTTTTTGAACCATAACCGGTAAATATCATTGAGTTTTAACAACTGGTAATATTCTAAAAAGCGTTTTAAGGCATTTTAGGGGTTTGTTGGTTAAAGCATTTAATACAGTAGTTTGAAAGCATATAAAAAACATTTTGAATTTCATTTATCACATTGTGATCTTGAGAGCATTTGGCGAGCAAGAAGAAAAGAAAAAGTTTTTGATTGCAAAATTCAACATGTCTAGCAGAGATTTTGTATCGGTGATCAAGTGTTGAAGATTTTGACAGTGTAAAACCCTAGTTCAGAAGAAGGAAAGGTATTTATTAGTAAATATTACTCTTTGCTTCAAATATTTTGCATGTTTTAGTATGGATACTCTACATCTTGTTGATGTGATCAAGAGGCCATGACTGGAGTTCAAATGTCATCCTTACAAATCAGAAGAAACAGACCCTTTCGATGCCCTATCCAGTGTATCGTATGGAGTTTTGCATGTCAAGGATGTCAATTCATTTTATCACTGCAAACTGGAGGACATGGGTGTATTAGTTACTCATGATCAGTATAGATCATTATGTGATAACAAGGGCATAATAAAAGAATAGTTTAAGAGTGTCGCCGAGAAAGGGTTCTATCATGCATTTGTAATGCCCCACCAGGAAACCCCTAAGGGTTTAAGTTAAAAACACTCAATTAGAGTGCAAAATTTTTTAATTTTTATTTTTAAATAATAATTAAGAGCGTTAATACAAAGTTACAACATTAAGATAGTTGAAGTTAACTCAATTCATAATTAGGCACGACATTAAAATACATTGGAGTTATCTGTCAACTTAGATATCACAGCGGAAGGCTCAAACAATCCTAAGAGGTTTCCTAACGCGATTACATAACCTTACACCTAACTCAACTTGCGTCAACAGATCCATTAATCTGGATATCTTAATTACGGGATAATGCATAGATCTTAATTACATATGTGTTCAAGGATATGACATCTTAAAATTTTAGGAGGCATTCATTTACTTTAGAGGTTAGAAGGCCATTGAGGAGTTATTTATCCAATGCACTTAATTTCATAATTACATTATGAGGGCCCCAAAAGGGTTCATGTGTTTAATATGATGAATTTCATTCCTTGGTTTTGTGGTATCCATTCACAATAGATTACATCCTTTAATGTTTTAAAAAAAATATGCCTAATGAGTTTCATTCATTTAAGGTTAAACTACGATTAATAAAACGAGGATTCCTTCATTTGATTTTAAAATATATATACCCACATTTGATATCTTTCTTAAATATTAAAAAGTATGGTTAATAAGAAGAGTTCATTTCTTAGGGATTATCTACAACAATTAGAGTGAGATCCCTTCATTTGGTTTCATGCATAGCCAACTGATGAGTTGAAGTTTTTTTATGAAAGGTATAATGTGAGTAGTCATGGAATTCACTTGAAGTTTTAATAATGCAATAAATGGACTAACTTCATTAAGATGGATATGCATTGGAACAACGGAAAACATCCTTTAAATTAAAGTATCGTTAACTAGATGACATTCATCATTTCAAGATTAGAGTAATAAGATCATAATGACGTTCTTCTATTAGGATTAAAATACAATTATCTAAATAGTGTTTCAAAAAAACAACAATTCCTATATTTTAGACAAGAGGAGGAAAGAGTTGGAAAATCAACCAATTCCTACGAATACACAAGAATTTCAAAATCACACCATATGCTCGAATATAAGTTTATCAATGAAGTTTGCACGTTTTTTCATTTTGCTATCTTTTTGGAAGGTGCCAAAACATCCTAACATAACATTTCTAATCATTATTGTTGCACTATAATGTTCTAGTTTTCCGATCAAGAATTCAAAATAACCAAATTTTCTTTTGTAATACAAGTCTTCTAGAGCACAATCACTATTCGTAATACAATACAATACAATAATACATCAAATCTAACATTGGAAATTCATAATATAACAAGGAGGTAAATGAAGAGCTATCTCCTAGATTTTTTTACACATTTAATGCATACAAATCAGCAAGTCTTTTATTTGCTCCTTTCGAAACATCATAAGACAATTACCCATATCCAAAGTAAGTTAAAAGTGCGCCACTTAATAGGTCCTAATCACACTAGTTGAGTAAGCACATAAAACAATCTTTTGAGGAGCACATCAATTTACTCTTGAAGCTACTACAACATGTCCTCTTTTGGTTTTCCTTCCACATCAAGCAATTTTCACAAATCAACTTTACGCATTTTGAAGCACCTTACTTAAGATGAAATTTAATTATATTACTCCTACCAAGCACATGGAGCACCCTTTAATGCAACCATACAATTTTCTATCATTAACCAAAAATTAACTCCTAAATCAATCCTTTTTACAATCTAAAGCACAAAAACGTTATGAAGCTCACACAAGGCTCAAGAAATATCATCCTTTCTCTTGCAATTAGAAAAATTAAATAAAAGATAACTACACATATCAATTCCTTTTAATTTACTAGAGAGAGAAGAGGAAGAGTCATAATCACTCAATTTACTACATAGTAAGCATTAACATTTGCCATTCTAGTCGTTCAAGTGGACAATCATTAAAATAGATCATAACCATAGACAAGCACGTTTCGTACCTTTAGATTCAAGATATTAACTACTCACCTAGATGGATTAGCCAAAGGAGTAAAATAAATCAAAAATAAAGGTACATACGACTCCATTTTAAAGGTAAGAGGAATCGTAGACCAAGAGCCCAATAGGGAGACAAAACACCTATAATCATTCACAAAACACCCACATCAAGAAGGTGAAGCAAGGTGAGAACACACACACGTTACACACCAGTAGGGTTTGTTAAATCACACCCTCACATCAAGGTGGGAAAGCATACAACCTAAGGTAGATACACACACACCAACTAAGAGCACAAGCAAAACCAGAGATCCCAGTGTTGCAACTTGGCTCTGATACCAAGTGTAATGCCCCGCTAGGAAACCCCTAAGGGTTTAAGTTAAAAACACTCAATTAGAGTGCAAAATTTTTTTATTTTTATTTTTAAATAATAATTAAGAGCGTTAATACAAAGTTACAACATTAAGATAGTTGAAGTTAACTCAATTCATAATTAGGCACGACATTAAAATACATTGGAGTTATCTGTCAACTTAGATATCACAGCGGAAGGCTCAAACAATCCTAAGAGGTTTCCTAACGCGATTACATAACCTTACACCTAACTCAACTTGCGTCAACAGATCCATTAATCTGGATATCTTAATTACAGGATAATGCATAGATCTTAATTATATATGTGTTCAAGGATATGACATCTTAAAATTTTAGGAGGCGTTCATTTACTTTAGAGGTTAGGAGGCCATCGAGGAGTTATTTATCCAATGCACTTAATTTCATAATTACATTATGAGGCCCCCAAAAGGGTTCATGTGTTTAATATGATGAAGTTCATTCCTTGGTTTTGTGGTATCCATTCACAATAGATTACATCCTTTAATGTTTTAAAAAAAATATGCCTAATGAGTTTCATTCATTTAAGGTTAAACTACGATTAATAAAATGAGGATTCCTTCATTTGATTTTAAAATATATATACCCACATTTGATATCTTTCTTAAATATTAAAAAGTATGGTTAATAAGAAGAGTTCGTTTCTTAGGGATTATCTACAACAATTAGAGTGAGATCCCTTCATTTGGTTTCATGCATAGCCAACTGATGAGTTGAAGTTCTTTTATGAAAGGTATAATGTGAGTAGTCATGGAATTCACTTGAAGTTTTAATAATGCAATAAATGGACTAACTTCATTAAGATGGATATGCATTGGAACAACGGAAAACATCCTTTAAATTAAAGTATCGTTAACTAGATGACATTCATCATTTCAAGATTAGAGTAATAAGATCATAATGACGTTCTTCTATTAGGATTAAAATACAATTATCTTATTGCATATCTTATTTTTGTTAGATGAAATTTAAAGGAAAGAGATACTTTTACTAAGATTTAATGTATAAACAACTAATCAATTATTTCCCATTCTAGTTCAATTTTAGCAAACATGAGGGATTCCTTTTATAAGGATTAAAATATGGATATCTAATTGAGTTCACCCAATTATAAAGTTAATCCGATGAGGATTATTGATTTTAATTACAACATAAATTACTAAGTATATTCATCCAATATACAACATGAGTTACCTAATTGAGTCCACACGATTATCGAATTTACTCTGGTGAGGATTATAGTTAAGGATAAAGCGTGAAATAACTTAACCAATCATCCAATGCAATGAAGCATAATTAACATGGCATGAATTCATTCACTAAGGTAAAAAGATAGATGTTTATATGATGTTCAAACTTTTATTCTCAATCTGGGAATTGTGACATAAGTTTTAACTTTGTTTTCCCTTTTTACATTCAATCCATTAACATACTTATTAACAAATTAATCCAATGTAGTAATTCTAACTAGATTTCTTCCACTATTACAATTTAAATTAACATTATCAAATTACTTTTTTTTTTTTACAACTTTAATTACAATATTTTAAATACTTTGCCATAATCGTAGTTCACAATGTTTATGAACTTAAATAACTACATTTATCCAGATGTTTAATATTATGCACTTAAATTTGATTTCATTAAATTTCCATCATACACTCATGCAAGAATACAATCATTCATGATAATTTAAAACATAAAACCAAGTACACTATAAACATCGCATAACATAGGAATGATCTCGGAGTTCACCCCGGATGGGCTACATCTCCGGGTCTGCTCAACTGCAAGACCCTTTTGGTATTATATAGTTAAGGTTACATATTTACATGTCTTTACAATCTTGTCTTTTTGGCAATCACAACCATACTACAAATGACCATCTCAGTCAGTAAATACAACTCTACAAGTTTTCCAACTAAGTTCACATAAATGTAAGCATTTCTCATTCGGGTATTTTACTTAATCCTTAGATACACATCACTGGCATGTTGGTCTAGAACTATACACTAGTACCCCCCCCCAACGATTTATAATATCCCTTGCAAATATACAAAACAAGTGTATGTAAATCTCAATTTATATCTAACCGATTAAAATTATCGTCAGAACACTAAGGGTTAATTCACGGAATGTAATCGTTACGAAGGGACCAAGAAGCCACATATAATTAATATTATATGTTGATATAAGAAATTCCTAAGATATCATTTATTAATATCCGCATTTAACCTTAGATTATGATTAGTAATTGTCAATGCCAGTTATATAAATCAGAATGTGGCAAAAAAAAACATATATCTCTATATGAGTTTTCGAATTTCCAATATTCTAAATTCCATGTATTAATTATTACTCAGCTTAAATAATATTAATTAAATAAGGGAGAAAAGTCTAAATTTAAATAATAAAAAGAAACTCCATAAAAAAAAATCAATATAATTTCTTCCCCCTTTATTTTTATTTATTTATTAACATATCCTAATTTTATTGTATTATTATTTTCTTTCATTTTAAAACAATAAAAAAAAAAAATTAAAAACTAATTTAATAAATAAAATTTTAAAACAAATAAACACGTTGAATCTGGGGTTACCCACGTGGAACACCACGTGGGCCCCCTGGGTAGCCACGCTACCATTGGTAGCGCTGCTACCAACTGGTAGCAGGCCGCTACCCTTGGTAGCGCTGCTACCAGCTGGTAGCAGTAGCTACCATGGTAGCCCTGAATCCTCCCAGCGATGGGGGGATTTCAGGCTAGTTTAAGTTTTAATTTTTTTTTAAAAAAAAAATTATTTTGTCACAGTGAAATTAAAAAAACTTAGTTTCTTTTGTTTCTCTTATTTAAAAAAAACAAAAGAAACCTCTGTGCACCCACACAGCCAGGAAAAGAAAACAAATTCCAGCAACTTCTGTGATTTTGTATATTATTATTTTTTTTTTGAAAGAAACTTACATCCCAGCCAAACTCCCATTTTGAAAGGGATTCATCACCCATATGTTTTCCAGATTTCTCCAAGTAAACAACCAACTGGGAACTATTTTTTTTTTGTTGAATAAACATGAACAAAACACCCAAAACGAAAATGTAGGAAAACCCTCATTTTTACAGTCATAAAATGAATTTCCAGATTGTTTAAACTAAGAATGGAGAAGATTTTCTCTTTCTCAAAATATCCCAAAAACCATGGCCAATCTTAAAACCAAGAACAACCAAGCCTTCAACCAAACTGAAAACTAAATCTAAAAAAAAATCACTCATGGGTAGCATTCCTTTCTATTTCTCCAGCATTTCATGGAGGGCATAACAATAAACAAAAGGGCAGATTAAAATTCCTACCTCCAAACGCATTCCAGGAAGAGATTTTTGATGAAGAAGAGCTCCCAAATCAGCTGCTCTAAATCTCCATCCCTATCCAAAATCCCCAATCTCTCTTGCAAGAACCATCTTTTTCCCAAAGAAAAAAGACCCAAAAGCCAAGAACCCCCAAAATGTTTTCAAAACTAGGTTAAAAAGAAACCCTAATTTTGCCCTAATTTTAAATTTTGAATTTAGACATTTATTTCTAAAATAAAATAAATGAAAATCCAAATGGGAATCATTCATTCCCTCCTTATTCATTTTTCTTTTAAAATTTAAAAGCTTCCATTTCTTATTCAACTCTAATTTTTTTTTTAAAATTTTTAATTTCTCACTACAAATTTTAGGCCTACTTCTTATTTTCGAAACCATTGACCGGGTAAGGCATTTGATTAATTTAATTTTCTAAAAATCAACTTTTACACTATATCCTCTTCACAAGTAAAATGGAACTAATTTCGTTTAATAATAATAATTTACCCCTTTTTCTTCCAAAATGCGAAAATGAGTAATTTAATTCTATCTCTCAAATGACTTTAAAATTTATTTTTTTCTTTCTAAAACGCATAACTCAATAAACTCGTTATTTTAAAATTAGCTATTAAATTAACTCGCTATAACATAATAAAGCGACATTTTTAAATAAATGACTAATCTAATGCAAGAGTCTTGTTTATTCAAATTTCTCAACTACAAATGCATAAAAGTTACAAATGCGTAAATGAGCACACTAACCCCAGTTAAATACCTTAAGCTTGCTACAATAACAATTTAAAGAAATCTCTTAAATTAATGATTAATCATATAAAAGAAACTACCTATTTAAATTTCTATATCTCTAATGTGTACGTTTACTCATAATTTTGAATTTAATACTTAGAACAACAAACTCCACTTACCTCGTGCAAGGCACGCAAATTGAGGAAGTCCTCCAAATCTCTCGACACGCATCCCAATGAAAAGAAAGCCTCACGAATCCACACACGATGCTCACCTAACCATGGCTAAGGCAAGACGAGAGTTATATGACCACTAAATCCGAATTCTAAAGATGAAGGAGCATACTCAACCTTGCAAATCCCAAAGGAGATGAGCCTTGCCCTAAGCGGTGTTGTACCTGCAATCTCCTGCACCCATGAATTCATACAAGCATGCATATACATATACATATTAAATGAAGGCGTTAGCTCAAGATTTATCTCAAAGGTTAGGAAACAATTACATTTACACGAGAATCGATGCAAAAGCACAATAATAAGTATGCACAATTTATTTATATTATCTAAACTACACATTGCATATCGGTTAATCTACCATTCAAGAATGCCACATAGGAAGTCATCCATCTATTAACCGGATTTTGCTCAACCAATGAAGTACCCTTACTAAGATCAGTACCCAAGAATGATGTTGAGAAGTTGACAGGATCAAGATGGGATGGTAGAGACATGACAGTAAACAACATCAATGATCCAGCTGTGAAATATGCCTCTATGGTGATCGGGTATAGAATTTATTAGTCAACCAGAATGAACAACATACCGACATCAACTATTCATATTGCCTACTGGATGGTACAAGAGAAAGTTTATTATGATTTGGCTGAAGCACTAAGAATCCAACTGGTGGTGAATCTAGAAATTGTGAAGAAAGACAAGAAGCTGAGATTCAATTTTGGACAATAGATTTTGGGATTGTTTTTTTATTTCCAAAACTTTTTCCCCAGTATTGCAGATGTTCAATGGATTGAAGGTACCCCTGCACTACTATAGATGAATAACAACAGTAGGATGTTCAAGGACAAGTTTGATAATATTTCATGGGGCTACTTCAAGGAATTTGAAAAGAAAATGTATGCTAGAGAGAGTATATCGGTAGAAGTAGTCATCCGGTATGAGAAGATAATTTGTTTTATGGTAGATACAAATACCTGTATGATGGAAGTAGTTATTCCTAGAACCACATGGGTATTGTTACATAGTTCAAATAACTGGAAGACAACTAAGAGGGGGGGGGTGAATCAATTCTCTCATATTACCAAAACCTTCAGCAATTAAAACTTTAATACCAGAACCCAAAAGATTAATACCAGAATGCATAAACCAATTACCAAAATAGAAAATATACCAATTAAGTATAAAAAACAATCAGAGAATAAATGCCATCCAAATGACACCAAGATTTGTACATGGAAAACCCGGTAAAGGGAAAAAACACAGTGGGAATCCTACCCACAGTCAGATAATACTTCTGTAGTAAATATGTGATTACAATTGAGGGGCCTACACTTGTAGGAAGGCCAACAACCTATAGCACGCTGCTCATCACAATTGGACTCTCACTGAATACATAGAAATCCATACTACAATCCGAAAGAAAGAATGGACTCGAAAGTTAGCATCTCCTATGCCTGAGTATAGGCCCAGTTAAGCTCAATGTCGGAGGACTAAATCCTCTTACATAAACCCAAATTGATCACCAATGATCGACTAAATCATCTTCCTGAATGATTATTACATTATTCGCTCATTACATATCCATATCCCATTCCCATGGTGATCTACAATAAGATCTTACATTATATATATACAAACCCTCGACCATAAACAATAAGGTTGGCCACCAGAAAATAAATCAATTACATAATTACAAAACATGTCATCTTGAGACAAAACAAATATATCCAAACCATAAGACATCTCAGAAACACATCGAGAGGTCCAATCCACATGTTACATTAAGTTGGTCCAAAACCTAGATAAATCGAGACCAAATATAGGTCCACACATGCTAAAGCAATGATCCTAATCAACCAAGTATCGAACATGATCACCATCAGCATCCCAAATCTCCATTAGAAGCCGCACCAACACCACTTATGCATATCATCAAAGATCTTCAATAAAGATATGTCGGTGAAACCTTCACCAGAACAACAAACCAAGCTTTCCAGCAAGCAAGATAGCATTCGATCACCAAATCAAAACCAACTGACTGAACATGAATCTGAGTAGCATGAGTAAGCCAATTCCATAACTCAAACACATTGGAGCATACCAGATCTAATCCAATCAAAAACCAAATAGCCTACCGAGACTAGAAGGATACCAATAAAGCAACCAAAATAGTTAGTGTTGACATCAATGACAAAACATCAATGCAACCCATAATCAGTTTCTCCAAATGGCCAACAATCTCCCCCTTTTTCATTGATGGCAACACTAGATGTAAAAAACATCTAAGTACCAAGAAATATGAAACAAATCTCCACAAAATAATATAGAAATGTCTGAAACATACTCCCCTTGATGTATATATCCCTTAAGTTTTTTACATGAATATCTCTCCCCCCTTTGACATCAATGCCATAAATCTGATAGAAATATCAAAGCAAAAACAAAAAACAATTAAATCACAAGGCTAACTACTCCCCTTGAGCAGTAGCATCCCCACTTCAATCCAGAATGAATAATATCTCTAATAATGTTATTGGTATTATGGATGACTTCATCATGTGTTGCATTGGTTTTGTCATTGATGTCAGCACCTATCTTTCTGGAGGTCTACATTGTTGTTTTGGCACTCTGGTTATATTGGTTTGTTGTTGAACTGGCACATTATGGTCCCGACATGGATATTGGCTTATGCACAGTCATCGGTATATGTGTCACCGACAGCTTAGGAGTTTTATGATGACTTGTTATCATTTGGAGATCATTTGGTTATATCAAAGACATGGATAGGATGTTTACACTTGGTATTTTTCTTATTGGACTAATCAGGTTCACATATTTGCCTTAACTGGCAGATAGGTCGAGGTTATGGATTGGTACAAGATATCATGTTCCAGATCAGCACAACACGTTTTGGAAATGGTTTATTGATTTGATAAAATGTAAATGTATTGAGGTTGACATATTTTGTTGCATCAAGACTTATTTTGTAAATTTATTATCTTTAGGGAGTCGACCTAATCACAAGGTCTTAGGTTTTGTATAAATAATTGTAAGATGTATGAGTGTATGAATATGTGAGTATGTGTGAATATTGAAGATCATTGTGAAGAGCGAAAACTAAGCAGATCCTTGTGTTAATCATGCAGATATTATCTGAAGGTTGAAGGAAAGGTTATGAAGGTGTATGGAACTCATGGTAAGAGCTTAAACCGATACAGAATCCCACATTATAGATGCTATACTGAAGCAGTACATTGTTATTGGATTTAACCATCCAATTGTAGTCATCAGTGTGACTCCTATTTTGTGATTGAGCAGTGAGCTCTAGGTGGTTGGCCTTTCTGCATGTGCAGACCCCTTATTGTATTCACTTACTATCTGCAGTAGTATCATCTGATTGTGGGTAAGGTTTCCCACCATGGTTTTTCCCCTTACAGGGTTTCTACGTCAAAATCTCTGTGTCAAGTGTTGTGTATGTGTTTTGTTTTCTGTTTCATGCATTAAGTTTTACCGGTATTAATATAATTGTTAATTTGTTTTACCGACACTGAGTTTTAAGTTGTAATAAGTTGTTTTGGGTTATAATTTATTGACAACTGATTCATCCCCCTCTCTCATTTTTCCTTCCCGATTCCTAACAATTGGTATCAGAGCCTAGTCCTCTTTTTGCAGAAGCCTAACAACTTGAGGAGATCCTATGACAACAAATATCTTCAGGAAGGACAGTCCCAGACTTGATGGAACTAACTATGGTATATGGAAGATCAGAATGGAGACACATCTGAATTGCATTGGAAGGGACATATGGGATGTTATAAAAAATGGGTATGTTGCTCTGACTCCGAATAACCCTAATCCACCAACCTTGGCTAAAGACTTGGAAATTGATTTCAAAGCAAGAGAACCACTTCTAAGCGCATTATCAGATCAACAAATCATGGGATTATCAAATAGATCTACTACAAAATCTATTTGGGATAAACTAGAAACATTGAATGGAGATTCCACTCTCAAAATTGCAAAATTGGAATGTTACCGGGTCAGGTATGAAAATTTTAAAATAGAAGAGGATGAAATAATTTTTGCATTTATGGAAAGAGTTAATGAAATTGTTTTAGGAATACAATGTTGTGGAGGATTTTTAAGTGAAGAAATTGTTTCTAAAGTTTTAAGAGCTTTGCCAATAGCTTACAAAATGAAAGTGACAACTATTAATGAGTAAAGAGCAATGCCTAATACATTAGTATCTAGAGATACTTTGGTTGGAAAACTTTCAGCATTTGAGCTTGAAGAATTTGGTCCTATTGCTACAATCAATATTGATATAGCCTTCAAAGCATCATCATCATCATCATCATTTGACAAATTGTTAGGAACCAGAACACAACTGAGAGGGGGGTGAATGAGTTGTCAATGAATTTCAACCCAATTATAACTTAATAAAACTTGATCCTTAATACTGATAAACCAAACTTAATGTCGGTTAGCAAATTAACAATTAATATAAATACTAGTGAAACTTAATGCATGAAACAAAAAGAGAAACAACATCCACAACACATAACACAGAGATTTTAACGTGGAAACCCTGTAAGGGGAAAAACCACGGTGGGAAACCTTACCCATAATCAGATGATACTATTCCAAATAGTATGTGTATACAAATGGGGTCTGTACATGCAGAAAGGCCAACCGCCTAGAGCACACTTCTCAAATGGGAGTCACAATGACTATAGTAGGATGATTAGATCCTAGAATAATGTACTGCTAAAAATAGCATCTCCAATATTGGATTCAGTACCGGTTAAGCTCTGATAAACACCTTCAAACCTTCATTGAACCTTCTCTATGGTCTGCTCATATGATCTTCAATATTCATACATACCATGTTACAATACCATACCATAACCTTACATACCATATACCATGTCTTATCTCATAAATGAGATCTTACATATATACAAAACCTAAGACCAGATGTGTAGGTCAGCTCATTAAGAATATTACAATAAAATAAATTACAAATAAGTATAGATGCAATGCATCATGTTGGCTTAATACATTTTCAATCAATAAATCATCTCCATAATGTGTCATGCTAATATGGAATAGATAATGTATATCGGTCCATAACCTAGACCAATCTGTCGGTAACAACAAATATGTCAACCCAATTAAAACACCAAAACCAAGTATCCAAACCAAGTCTTTGACATAATCAAGTGATCTCTAGATGATAATAAGTCATCATCAGTGTTGGTGAACAATATATTGGTGACTGTGCATAAGTCACTAAACTTGCCGGTGAACATAATGTGTCGATTCAACCGTAAACCAATATAACTATAGTACCAAACCAACAATGTAGATCTCCAAAAGGATAAGTGTTGAAATCAATGTCAAAACTAATGCAACACATCCATAATATCAACAATCTCCCCCTTTGGCATTGATGGCAACACTAGATGGAAAAACATCTAAGTTCCAAAATAGAATGCCAAAAACCAAAAACCAACAATCTCTAGAAGAGATCAATACCATAAACCAAAACCAAAATAAAAAGAGTAAATAACTCTCCCCCAATGAATAATGTCTCCCAAAATAAAAGTTTTTCCATAGATATCTCTCCCCCTTTGACATCAAATGCAAATGCAATTAAAAAAATACCAAAACATACAACCAACTAATACAACCAACTACTCCCCCTAAGAAGTATCTCTCCTCCATCAAAGCTGGAAAAAAGATTTCTTTGCTAGTTTCTATCGGTTTGATGCCAATCTTAAACTGTCTAAGTCTCTATCAGTGAGGGTATTACTCTAAGCTTCTCTCTGAGATATTCAAAAGTTTCCTTAGGCAAAGGCTTAGTAAAGATATCTGCAATCTGCTCTTTAGTATTCACATAAACCAATCTTACTTCTTTTGCTTCAACATTCTCTTTCAGAAAGTTATATTTGATAAAAATATGTTTAGTCTTAGAGTGGAATACCAGATTCTTTGATATATCAATTGCTGTTGAATTATCACAATAAATAATTATAGGTTCTTTGCATTTTACCTTCATGTCCTTGAACATTTGCTTAATCCATAATACCTGAGTACAATTAGTTTTTGCTGCAACATATTCTAATTCTGGTGTTGATAATGATGTACAACTCTGCTTCTTGCTGAACCATGAAATCAATCTTCTACCAAGAAAGAATGCACCACCAGTGGTACTCTTTCTATCATCTACATCTCCTGCCCAATTTGCATCGGTGTATGCATGTAAATCAAAAAAATTATCTTTAGGATACCATAAACCAAGATTTTTTGTGCCTTGTACATAGCGGAAAATCCTTTTTATTATTGATTCATGATTTTCTTTAGGATTATTCTGAAATCTTGAAACAATACATATTGCACTCATTATATCAGGTCTTGTTTGTGTCAAATTTGGTAAACCTCCAATCATAGATTTGTATCTTGTCAGATTAACAGGAGATGAATCATCCTTCAATGTCAATTTATCAGTTGTAGTCATAGGAGCACTTACCAGTTTAGAGTTTTCCATACAAAATTTCTTCAGTAGTTCCTTCAATTATTTTGTTTGACATATGAATAGACCTTTATAAGTTTGTGAAATTTGCAATCCTAAAAAGAATTTTATCTCCCCAATAATAGACATTTCAAATTCTTCGTGCATCTTGTTAGCAAAGTCCTTACACAATCCATCTTCACCTCCAAAAATGATATCATCAACAAAAAAATCAATAACCAAGATGTTATCATTAGTCACTTTGAAATATAAGTTGTTGTCTACATTACCTTTAGTGTAACAAAGCTTCAAAAGATATTTGTCCAATCTAGCATACCAAGCTCTAGGAGCTTGCTTCAATCCATACAAAGCTTTCCTTAATCTACAAACCATATCCTTAACATTTGTCAATGAAAATCCATCAAGTTGTTCAATGTAAACTTCCTCTTCAAGATCACCATTCAAAAATGCACATTTTACATCCATCTGATATACTTTTTAGTTCTTATGAGCCGCAAATGCAATAAATAATCTAACTACCTCAATTCTAGCTACCGGTGCAAAGGTTTCATTATAATCAATTCCCTCTTTTTGTGAATATCCTTTACATACTAATCTTTCTTTGTTCTCGATTACCTTACCATCTTCATTGAGTTTATTTTTGAATACCCATTTAGTTCCAATTACATTTTTGTCTTTAGGTCGGGGAACTAATGTCCATGTAGTGTTCTTTTCAATTTGTTCTAGTTCATCTTCCATTTCTTTAATCCAATGTTCATCTTGACAAGCTTCAATAATAAATGTTGGTTCAATTTGATAAATTAAGCATACCTCTTCATTTTCTAGTCTTCCTCTTGTCATAACACCTTGATACTTATTCCCAATTATTTGATTTTCTGAGTGATTCAGTCTTACATACCTGGGTTTATTCACATGTTGTTGTTCTTTAGTCACTGTGAAATTCTCTGATGATGTCGGTGTTACTGGATCCACATTCTCTACCAGTGCACTCCATATAGGTTCATTTAGGATGATCTCAACTGCCGGTTCAGAATCTACAGACCTTGAATTTTGTCTAAAGTGTTCATCTATCTTCACATTAGCACTCTCAATGATCTTCTACAATCTTTTATTAAAACATCTATATGCCTTTCTCTTAGATGAATAACTAAGAAATTATCTTTCATCACTTCTAGGATCAAATTTACCAATATACTTATCTCTCCTAATATAGCATTTGCTTCCAAAAATTCTAAAGTATTTAAGAGTAGGAGTATTACCAAACCATAGTTCATAAGGGGTCTTACCAGTGTCAGCTTTGATGTGAACTCTGTTGAAAGTATAAACTGTTGTATTCACTACTTCTCTCCTGTACACATGAGATAGATTTGCTTCCAATATCATCCTTCTAGCTGTTTCCGGAATAGTTATATTATTCCTTTCCACAATTCTATTTTGCTGAGGTGTCTGGGGTGCTGATAGTTGTCTTTTGATTCCATTCACTTCAGAGAATGTATTAAATTCCTTAGATGTAAATTCACCTCCTTGATCAGATCTCAAACATTTGATTTTCTTACCAGTTTCATTGTTTATCATTGCCTTGTATAACTTGAATTTTCCAAAAGCTTTTGATTTCTCCCTAAGAAAAGTAACCCAAGACATTCTAGAATAATCATCAATAATCATCATAAAGTATCTATCTCCCTGTAGACTTCTTTTTCTTGCTGGATCACACAAGTCAGTATGAATTAAATTGAGAACATTATTGGATTTCTCATAAATACTCTTAAAAGTTTTTCTAACTTGCTTTCCCATTTGACATTCCTTACATACTGGATTATGAGGTTTCACAATCTTAGGTAAATCCCTTACTGCCTTAGTTGAACTGATCTTTACAATGTAATAAAAATTCACATGACAAAGCCTCTTATGCCATAACCAACTTTCATCAATATGCGCAATCAAACATGTCTTATCATTGTTGTTCAAATGAAATATATTACCTTTAGTCTGATTACCAGTTGCAATCTCCAAACCAGTTTTGTTCATGATTTTGCATTTACCATTCTTGAATTGTAACTGGAATCCCTTTTCAACTAATTGAACAAAACTCAAAAGATTATCCTTCAAACCTTCAACATAATAAACATTGTCAGTATTGTGCTTATCATCCAAAGATATAGTGCCTTTTCCTTTGATTAAACAAGATTTATCATCCCCAAATCTTACTAGACCTCCACTATATTTTTGAAAACATAAGAGTTTACTTTTATCACCAGTCATATGATGTGAACATCCATAATCTATGATCCATTCATCATTTTCTTCAATTTTAGCTACCAGGGCCTGCTCTACCGGTGGAGCAGTAGGCTTTTATTGAAAAAAAGCCCATCCATTGTCTATCGGTTCTTCATCAGAATCATCAGTAGCTCCTTCATCAACATAGTAACAAGATTTATCTTTGTTCTTCTTAAATCTGTATCTCTGATATTCAGGGTTTGGCTTATATGTTCTTTTAGCTTCCTCTCTCCGTCTTGTATGTATATCAAAATATCTAGATGCTATATGACCAAATTTATTGCAATTAAAACATTTAAATGGTGCTTTACCTTCATACTCACTTACAACTAGACCTTTAGGGATTTCCCTTGAAAACAGAGCTTCAAGTTCTTCCAGTTCTTCATTTTCCCTTCTGATATCTTCAAGTTCTTTTGCATATAGTGATTTCCAATCAGATTTGTTAGATGATGATGATGATGATGTAGAGGATAATGCTCTAAAGGTTAAATTTGTCTTAATTCTAGCAACATGACCAAATTCCTCAAGCTCAAATGTTGAAAGTTTTCCAGCCAAGGTATCTCTAGATACTGATGTATTAGGCATTGTTCTCAACTCATTAATCGCAGTTACTTTCATTTTGTATGCCAGTGGAAAAGCTCTTAAAACTTTAGAAATAATTTCATCTTCACTTAAGGATCCTCCACAACATTGTATTCCTAAAACCATTTCATTAACTCTTTCCATAAAAGCAAAAATTGTTTCATCTTCTTCCATTTTCAAATTTTCATACCTGACCTGGTAACATCCTAGTTTTGCAATTTTGACAGTGGCATCTCCATCATTCAATGTCTCCAATTTATCCCAAATAGCTTTAGTGGTAGATCGGTCTGATAATGCACTCAAAAGTGCTTCTCTTCCTTTGCAATCATTTTCATGATCTTTACACAATGTTGGTGGATTAGGTTGATTTGGTGTAGGACCAACATAGCCATTCTTTGTAACCTCCCATATATTTCTTCCAATGCAATTCAGATGTGTCTTCATTCCAATCTTCCATATACCATATTTAGTTCCATCAAGCTTAGGACTATCCTTCCTGAAAATTTTTGTTGCCATAAGATCTCCTCAAGCTGTTAGGCTTCTGCAAAAAGATGACTTGGCTCGAATACCAATTGTTAGGAACTGGAAGGCAACTGACAAGGGGGGGCTAAATGTGAGGCCCTACCCTAACTCATCCTAACATTTCAGTATTTTTCATGTTGAGACTATTATGGATGCTTTATTTTTATGCATTATGGATTTGGAACTTATATGATTCAATGATTTGGATAACATTGATATATATTGATGCTTCATTTCTATGCATTATAGATATAGAACTCTATATGATTCTAGAATAGGATTACTTTGTGATGATGTATGTCATTATTAGAATTGTAGGACTTTTCTATGATGATAGAAATAGGAGGCATGTTTTATGTATGGATCAAAATTATGTGGATTATGATAATTGCATATGTGGATTTATTTGGATATAAGATATATCGATTTGCTTAAATGTAAATTGTATGCAGACTGTTTGATGTGTATTCTTATTCATGTGCTTAATATTATATGAGGTTATTAGAATTACTAATGTATAATTGAAATGCGTAGGAAAATTATCCATGTGACCATGGAAATATTATGGAGAACCAAACCTAGACCTATGTACATTCATAAAGCCAGGGGTTGTCTATTTGGAGAGACAACACCCTGTATGTATCATATTTTATTTGTAATATTAAATGATGCATGTGTGTTAAATTTTATTTATTGATTTATTTAAATCCAACAAGAGACAATTTCCATGTGTAATTTTGTAATGTATTTTATTGTGTCTCTTGACACATGTGTTGATTTATGTCCTGAATTTTTACTTGTCTCTTGAAGGATGTTGTTCAACTATAGCTTTTTTCAAAACATTTAAATGTGGTTCTAAATTTTCCTTGGGTAGAGAGTCTTTGGAGTGGTCAACGTAGGTTGACCCGAAATTTAACTTCAGATGGGTTTATAAGGGGTCAAATGGACTCCTAGGAGTAGTTTAAAGGTGTTTCCTAAAGCCCATAAGGTATACATATGGGTTAGGAGTGCTTTTAGGCATGTGTCTACTCCCATGTGACTGTTTAGTCATCCCAAAAATGGTTTTCTAAGATGTGGCAAAATTCAAAATTAGAAGGTGTCATCTAGGTTAGATAACCTTCCCTTTTGATGAGAGATCCTTATTGATATTTTTCTTACTTTTTCCTTTTTCAGTTTAGAAACCTATGAGAACTCTCACTAAGGTCTTCTTAGGAAAGAATGAGAGATTTTGTGGGTAATCACCCACTCTCCATTTTTGGAGACTATGCATTTTGAAAAGTTGGTTTTTTGGATTCAAAATTTGGCTAAGTGTAGAAGGGAGGATTGTGGATTTGGGCTGCTCATCCTCAAACTAGTTCTAGCATACCTTTGGGCAGATTGAAGGTTGGTTCATCTCTTTGTTTTTTACATTGCATGTCTCTGTTGGAAAGTTTGGTTGTATGTGAAAGTGATTCTCTTGTATTTTCTTTTGTGCAAATTATTATTATGCGATTTGTCTTTTATTTTCTTGTATGCATTTTCTGTGTTTTGGGAGTAACCAAGGCCTTCTACTCTTGGGAGAGTAGGATGGTCTTGTGGGTGGTATAAGTTTGACAGCCCTTTAGTGAGAGACTCTCTTTATGAGAGGGAACTCAAGGGGTGTATTTGTGACCCTTGCTGCATGGCCTGGTTTGTGCATTTGGGGGTCATAAGCGGAGAAAGTATGGCATGAATGCCTTGGGGGAAATAAGGAATGTGAGGTTAATGATCTTATGAAATAACTTTGTTTGCCATGAGGTGGCATTGTGTTCTACCATTCTTGTAGTCTCCTCAGGGTATTTGGTCCACTACCACCCATGTAAAATCATCACATTTTATGATGAAGTGTAGCCTTGGTTGGGAAAGTGTTATTGAGTGTTTTTTTCTTGCTTCTTGTGTTTGCATGTCTGTAACCTATCTAGGGCTTGGTTCTCCAAGCTCGGGGGTGGCTTCTAGTAAGCCTAGGCTGGGAGGTGAGCACTCCATGGTCAAGCCTTATGATTTATTTGTAGGTTGTTTGGAATGGAAGGAAAAAGTCAAGCTAGGAGTTGCTAGTTTTTGTTCTTGATTTGCAGAAAAAGAATAAGAAAAGGGATGCTATATTTTTCAGTTGCAGAAATCTAAATAAAAGTACGTATGAGATCACAGTACCCCCATCTTTTTAATGAACTCCAGGAGGAAGTTCATGCCTACAGGGGGAGGGTGTGAGGCCCTACCCCGATTCATCCTAGCATTTCAGTATTTTTCATGTTGAAACTATTATGGATGCTTTATTTTTATACATTATGGATTTAGAACTTATATGATTCCATGATTTGGATAACATTGATTTATATTGATGCTTCATTTCTATGCATTATAGATATAGAACTCTATATGATTCTAGAATAGGATTACTTTGTGATGATGTATGTCATTATTGGAATTGCAGGACTTTACTATGATGATAGAAATAGGAGGCATGTTTTATGTATGGATCAGAATTATGTGGATTATTATAATTGCTTATGTGGATTTATTTGAATATAAGATATATCGATTTGTTTAAATGTAAATTGTATGTAGAGTGTTTGATGTATATTCTTATTCATGTGCTTAATATTATATGAGGTTATTGGAATTACTAATGTGTAATTGAGATGTGCGGGAAAATTATCCATGTGACCATGGAAATATTATGGAGAACCAAACCTAGACTTATGTACATTCGTAAAGCCAGGGGTTGTCTATTTGGAGAGACAACACCCCGTATGTATCATATTTTATTTGTAATATTAAATGATGCATCTGTGTTAAATTTTATTTATTGATTTATTTAAATCCAACAAGAGACAATTTCCATGTGTAATTTTGTAATGTATTTTATTGTGTCACTTGACACGTGTTGATTTATGTCTTGAATTTTGACTTGTCTCTTGAAGGGAGTTGTTCAACTATTAATTTTTTCAAAACATTTGAATGTGGTTCTAAATTTTCTT